>NW_022158079.1:0-22623 GCF_003316985.1 Fusarium coffeatum
TATAGTATAAAAGGTATAAGTTAACTTAATAAATTATATAGCTTTAGCTAATATTAGCTATAATACTTTTATATTAATAAATTCCTTTTTTACTAAGAAAATATACTTTTTATATATAAGTAAAAAGCTATAGTAATTTTGTAGCTTTTAAAATAAGTTTAATTTAGTAAAATTAAATAAAGTAATAGTAATAATACTAAAGCTTAAAAGCTTTAAGAAAATTATTTATATTTACTTAGTTTTTTATTTAGAAAAGAACCTTTACTTAAAAGAGCTTTGAATATAAGTAAATAGTATAATATACTATATTAGCTAAAAGTAAGTTTACCTTAAAATAGTAAAAATTACTATACTATTAGCTATAAAAGAAGATTTCCTTAAAATATAAGTAACTTACTTTATAAAGCTAGTAAATATATTTATCTTTATAGAGATCTATAAATAAGTAAAGAAATTTAAAAAAAAAAGTAATTAAAAGCCAATAGCTTAAGTAATAATAACTAATAACTTAGTAAGTATTAAAAAGCTTTTAAAAAAGCTAAATAATAAAGAAAAGGTAAACTTAGTAAATTATATACTTATAGATATTTTAAACCCCGGTTAAAAGATTATTAATTGTATTATTAGTTACTTATAGATATAATTTTAAGTAGGGGGAATTAGTTATATAACCTTATTAAATAATTTAGGTTAATAACTAAGAATACCCTATATAATTATATATATAATTTCTATTTTTTAACTTTTCTAATAGAGTTTCTTTATTTTTAGGATACTATAACCTAATTTATTAGGCTATAGTAGATAGAAGTTATAGAAGCTCTATTATAGAATATAATCTTTAACTAATTTAATAGTTATTTCTAGCTCTATATACTATATTCTATATTCTCTATCTCTAGCTACCTTATTAAGGAATACCTCTTTCTTTATTATATAATTAGGTTTTTCCTTATTAAGCTTAGAGAATAGAGCCTTAAGGAGTTATTACTTAGCTTATATCCCTAGAACTTACTTACTAGGGGTAATAAGATATAAGACTATATAGCTAAATATAGCTACTTTAATATAAACTAAGTTTATTTAATATATACCCTTAACCTAAATATACCTTAGCTTCTTTTAGCTTTAATTACTAGAAATTAAAGCTTAAAGTACTATATAGTAAGGTAAATTACTATTTAGTATAGTATTAATCTATTAGTCTTAGAATAGTAGGCCTTTTATATAGGCCTATAGGCTTAGTTAGTAGGTTATTAATATCTTATCTATAATCTAGTTAGCTTAGTATATTATTTATTAAGTATAAAATATACTTACTTATAAGTTAGTTTTAATTATTAGCTTTAATATTCTTTTTATTAAATAGAAGAAATAGGGATAGTATAAGCTATTTTTAGCCTTTTATTCCTAATAATTTAAGGTTTTACTATTACCTTATATAGCCTTATTATAAACTTATTATATTAATTACAAATTATTAGACTATAGGGTAATTAGATTTAGTATTTACTCTTACTGCTCTTTATATAATAGAGAAGATAACCTATATAAATAGATATTTTAAAGAACTTTTTAAGATTTTTTAAACTTTAAAAGATTTTTTTACTTTTTTTTTTATAAACTAAAAGTAAATTATAAAATTAATTTAACCTTTAATAAAAGTAAAGAAAAGCCAAGCTTATCTTAGGATCTCTAATACTACTTTATATAAAAAAAGCTTATAGTATTATAGAAAATATTAAGTAATTTACTTAATAAGGGGTTTATTTAAGCTAGTAGCTTATTAGTAGTAATACTTATACTATTAGTAAAAAAACCGAAGAAATAAATCTATTTTTGTTATACTTATTAGGTTTTAAATGTAATAACTAAATAAAACTACTATTTATTACTACTAATTATAAAAACTCTCTATAACTTTACAAAGGCTAAGTAGTTTACTAGGTTAAGTATAATTACTACTTTCTATAAAATATAAATAATATATTTAATAAGTAAGCACTGTAGATAAGCAAGCGCTGTATTTTTCCCTTTTATATTTAAGTTTTTACCTAATTAATTACTTTTTAGTAACTAGTAATACTAAAACCTTTAATTAAAGCTAGAACTATTCTTACCCTTTAGGCTCTTTAAAATAATTAAAAACTAAGTACTTAATATACTATAAAGATATATTACATTAATAAGTACTATTTATATTACTACTAGTAAGGTATTTAACTATAATATAATTTTATTCTAAGTTTATAAAAGTTATCTAATTAAGAAAAAAATATAATAGTTTAATTTATCTTTAACTTAGATTTATAAGGATTTTCCATATAATTATATTTTATAGAGAAAATAGCTAATTTCTTTTTACTAACTATAATATACTCTTTATTAGTATATATTAAGCTTATAACTTTATTAGGTAATAACTAAAGCTAAAAATATATTTATTTTAAAAATATAATTACTAAAAAGCTAAATATAAAGATCCTATAATTATTTATAGCTAGTTTTAGCTTATAAAAAGTATAATTATAAAGTATAGTATTTAATTAAATTACATTTAAAACTTTAATAAGATTAGCTTTATAATAAGTATTATATAGTATAAAATAGTTATTATAAGCTTAGAAAGATAAAAAAGATTAAAATTAATATAGCTTAGAAACTATAAATAGATTACTATAATCTAAGTAATTAGTATTAAAAGTTAATTAATTTTACTATTTATTATTAGTATAGGCTAATATTACTTTATAAATTAATATTAAAAATATAATTCCCTTAGTAATTAGGTTATTATATTAAGTTAAAATAAATAAATAAATAACTAGCTAGGCTTTAACTAGCTAAAGTACTTCAATAAGTTTATAGTTAAGTAATTAGTTAGTTCTTATTACCTTTTAATCCTTAATACTTATAAAAGTTATTACTTTACTAAATTTAAAAAATATTATAAGAATAATAAGATTATTATCTTTTATATACTTACTTATATATTTTATTTACTTTAGCTTCTTAATATTAAGTATTTTATAGTACTTAAAAAGGTATATAAGTAAAAGATAAAGTATTTAATTAAATAGTTTATAACCTATATTTCTAAAACTAAGTTCTTTAATACCTTTTATATTACTTTTAAAATTACTTTTACTAAAAGTAATATATAAGGAAGCTTTAAAAGAGCTAAACTTATTTTCTTTAACTTTAATTATATTATCTTAAAGCTTAATATATAGCTATAAACCTTATTACTTTTTAAGAAAGTAGTTAAATCTTTCTTTTCTTAGACTTTAAAGACCTTAATAATAGTAAATAAAGCTTAATCTTAAACTAAATACCTTAACAGTTAAATTAAAAGGTATTATAGTAGCTTTTTAAAGTTAATTATTAAGGCTATTTAGTTTCTTACTAAACTAATAAAGAGAACTATATATAAAACTAATTTAATAAAAAATAAGATCTAAAACCTTTAAAAAAAAAAGAAAAGGCTAAGTTAATACTAAAGGTTAAAAAGAACTAAACTATCAATAAAAGATCCTATAACTATAAAAAAAGTATTATAAATAATTAATTAAATAAATATTAATATATAAGTAGTAAGTAAGTTATTAAGAAGTAATAATTAAGGAAGGTTAATTAAACTAGGTATTTAATAATATAGTATATATAGTAAAACTAGGTATAATATAAAGATCTATTAGGTAGTTTTAAAGATATTTAGAAAAAAGTATAGTAAGTAATTTTAATTAATTAGATAAGTTATAGTAATTTTATTATATAGATAATAAAGGGTATATAGCAAAATACAGTACTTACTTATTAAATATATTAGCTAAAAAGTATAAGTTTAAAATAGCCTTTTTAATATACTTTAGGTTCTTTAAATAGCTAGTTTATATATTTAATTTTAATAGAGCCTTAGTAACCTTTTACGGGTTTATTAATAGCATTATTTAAAAGTATTTAAATTAATTTATAATTACTTATATAAATAATATATTAATTTATATAAGTAAAAGTTAATAAGATTATTTAGGAAAAGTATAGCTAGTACTTTAAAGGTTAGTAGCTATAGAGTTATACCTTAATCTTAAGAAGTTAAAATTTATAGTTAAGGGAGTTAAGTACCTTAGGTTTATTATTTAAGTAAAGTAAAAAGTAGTTTATAACTTAAAGAAATAATAAACTATTAGTAAGTAGCTAGCTTTCTTATTTATAAGGAAAGTTTAAAGCTTTTTAAACTTTATAGATTATTATTATATTTTTATATTAGATTTCTTAGAAATAGTAATACTTTTAATTAATTTAATTAAAAAGAGTATTATTTTCTATTAAAAAAGCTATAAGAAAGCTATATTTTAAGAAATAAAAAGCTAGTTTATTAATATACTAGTACTACTATAACTTAACTTAAATAGAAAAATATAGCTAAAGATAGATTATTTAAGGTTTATACTTAGAGATTATATTTCTTAAAAAGACTTCTAAAGGTATTACTACTTAATTACCTTTTACTTATAGTAATTAAATTCTAATAAGTATAACTACTTAATTTATAATAAAGAAATACTTATAATTATTACTTACTTAAATAAATAGAGCTATATACTATATAGCTATAGCTTTTTTATAATCTTAATAGATTATAAAAACCTATAGTACTTAGTAATAAAATAAAACCTTTTTAAGAAGTAGGTATATTAATTTAAAAAGCTTACTAAGTACTACTTTAAACTTAAGTATAAACTAAGTACTTATATAATAGTTTTAAATAGCTTTAATAAAAGAAAATAAAGCTAACTAAAAGAAATTAAAAATATAAAAGCTATAGGTTAATACTAGTAACTATTAAGTATAAAGGTTACTACTAGTATTTAGTAAACCTTTAGTAAAAATAAAAAGTTAGTAAATTAAGATCTTAGTAATATAGTATTTTTAAAATATTTAAACTTAAACTTTTTATATTAAGATACTATTAAAAAAAATAAAGTATATTAATAAGTTAAAGCTATAGTCCCAAAAAGAAATTATAACTTAAACTTAGTATTAAAGCTAAAAATAGAAATAGCTAATTATAAGCTTAACTTAATAAGTTACTTACTATATAAAAATAAGCTTTAAGTACTAGAAAGTAATTTCTAAGAAAAAATAAATAAGAATAAGTATAATTAGCTATATACTTATATAGTATAAGCTAAGTATAATACTTTTATAAAAAGGTACTTAAGTTAAGATAATTTAATTACCTTAGTATAATAATACTTTTTTTAGCTAAGAATATTAAAGCTAATTTACTAGTTTATAAGTAACTATAATATTTATAGTAAAAGTATAATTTAAAAGTAAACTAAGTAAAACTTATTAAGATTACTACTAATCCCTTTATATATTTAAAGTAACCTAGCTACAGATTTTATTATTAACCTTCTTTTAATAAAATCTAGTAAAGCTTATTACTTATAAGTAATTTAAAATAAGTTATTTTACTTTCTTATACTAAAAGTAATAAACTTAATAAATATTACAGTATATATATATAGTAATTTCTTAGCTATTATTACTAGTTTTATAGTATATTAAAGTTTATTATAAGTAATAATTTAAGGATAACCCCTCTAGGGTAGGTTAAAGCATAGGCTTATTTTAGTTAAAGTTACTTATATTAACTAAACTCTAACTATTACTAAAGAAGCTTATATATAACAGGCTACTATATAAGGTATAGTAGCCTAGCTCCCTTTTTTCTTTCTATACCTATACCTATACCTTTTATACTACTATATAAGTAGTAAGTTAGTTAACCTCTAATTCCCTTTACCTTATATTACTAACCTATTTTATAGTAATATTAACTAAATACTATAGTATTACTTTAAAAAGTAATTAGTACTATAAGCTTAATAATAAAGAGCTTAATAGATAGGTAATTATAAAGGCTCTTTAGCTACTTAAACTAAGGTTTATTAAAGTAAAAATAACTAAAGCTTTAGTAAGAAACCTTTAAAAGAAGAATATAGATAAAGGAAAAGTAATCTTAGTAGCTTTTAGCTATATACTCTTTTTTTATATTTACCCTAATACTAAAAGGTAAAGCCTTTTTAATAAGCTACTATTATTAAATAAACTAATAATAAAGCTTTAGATAAATAAGATCTTAAATAAAAAGAAAACAAAGTTCCTTAAAGAAGTTAGTAAAAATAATTATATATTTTAGTTTATTACCTTTACTAAGTAAGTAAACTATATATATACTTACTTTACTATTAATCACTACTGTTAGGTTAATATAGCCTAGCTGTAAATAAACTGTCCTTATTATAGCCTAGGACTATAAGTTAATAACTGTTAAGCACATAGCAATGCGCCAGCGTACGGCGTTCTGGGAGGACTGAAAATTTCGGGCGTATAAGGTTTCTATTAGTAAAAGTTAAAGTTAAGGTTACCTAAAGTTAAAAATAATAACCAGCTTGTTAGCAGTTTAATTAATCTGGGTTATATAATAAGTCACGTGCCTTCCTTAACTTTTACTACTGCCTTAGCTAATATATATAACTAAGTGTTATTAATAGTAATATTAATAGTATTATTATAAGTAATATAAATTAAAATTAAATAAAAAGATTTTAAAGAACCTTTTATAAACTTACTAAGATTAAGTAAGAACTAAGTATTATATATTACTTTTAAACTAATAGTAATTTTAAGAAAAGCAACTAAGAAATTTAAGTATATTTATATTCTTATTTAATATATACCTAAGATAATAATAAAACCTTATTACCTATAGTATAGTTGGTATTAAATAATTATAAGAATTTAGTAATTAAAATAAGTACTTTTTTTATTAACTATAGCTATTATATATATTTCTTTTTAATAGCTATAATTAAAAAGTTTTTACTTAAAGATATTACAAAAGTAACTATATAAAAACTAGTAAATTATTTAGTTAAAGTATAAAAGTTTATTTAAATTAATATAATAGCTATGTAATAATATAAAAAAGATTTAATATTTATATAGAATAAACTAGTAAAGTATTTTAAAGTTAAAAATAAAGTTTAATTAGACCTTATTAATATTAACTTTTATTAACCTAGTAAAAAGCTTAACTAGTTATACTATAAAGTATATTATTATAAAGGTTATTAAACTACTAATAGTAAAGTTAAATATATTAAGAAAAATATTTAATTAATTTTATATTAATCTCTTAAAGAAAGTAGAGTAAGCTCCTTTACTTAGCTAAATTATTAATAACTTTTAACTATTTCTTATTAAAATTAAAGAAAAGAATATATAGTTAATTAAAGAAATCCTTTATATAAAGTACTAGTAAAATAGTTAAAATATAAGTAATTAACCTAGAAATTAATTATAAATTTTTAAAATATAACAGCTTTTATAAGATATAAAGAATAATATAAGCTAATTAAAGAAAATAATAGTACTCTTAGTAAGTATACTTCTATTTAATAGTAGAAGTATAAGTAAGTAGTAAAGGTAATTACTTATAAAAGTATAAGTAAGTAATAACTACTTAATAAGATAAGTAGTAAAAAGAGAAAATATGAAAATATAAATATAGAAAAAACTAAATAAAAGGGAAAAAAAGATTATAAAAAGAAAGTAAAGTATTAGTAGAAAATAAGTAATATTTTAAGAATATTCTTAATAGCTTTTTTAGCCTTATACTATAAAATATAAAAAAAAGCTATTTATATAGATTATCTTCTACTGTTAATAATACTGTTAATAACACTTAGTTATATATATTAGCTAAGGCAGTAGTAAAGGTTAAGGAGGGTACATAACTTATTATATAACCCAGATTAATTAAACTACTAATAAGCTGGTTATTATTTTTAACTTTAGGTAACCTTAACTCTAACTTTTACTAATATACAAATAACATATAAATATAATCCCTTTTTAAAACCTTATACGCCCGATTTTTTCCCCCCAAGAACACTGTATACCGTTAAGTCAGTAATTGTTAACTTATGGTCCCAGGCTATAACAAGGCCGGTTTATTTATAGCCTTATATTAACTACTAGGGTTCTTTTAGTAATTTCTATAATTATATAGTTTACCTACTTAGTTAGGAAAATAAACTAGTATAGGTAATAGTCTTTATTAGCTTCTTTTAGAAACTAATTTTTATTACTAGTTAAAGCTACCTTTATCTTAAGCTTTATTATTAATCTATTTAAGGATATTAGCTTATTAAGGAGCTAGGGTATCTTAGTATTAGGGTAAATAAGAAAAAGGAATTTATAGCTAAAAGCTACTAAGGCTACTTTCCCTTTATTAATATACTCCTTATTAGGGTTTACTACTAGCCTTATAGCTATTTATATAAAGATAGACTTTAATAGAATTAATATAAAGGCCCTTGCAATCTTTAGCTTATTAAGTTCTTTATTATTAAGCTTATAGTACTAATTAGTAATTAAAGTAATACTATAGTATTTAGTTAATATTACTATAAAATAGGTTAGTAATATATAGTAATAGGGGTTAACTAACTTACTGCTTATATAGTAGTGTAAGAGGTGTAGGTATAGGTATAGAAAGAAGGAAGAGGGCTAGGCTACTATGCTTTATATAGTAGCCTTTTATATATATAAGTTACTTTATTAGTAATAGTTAGAGTTTAGTTAATATAGGTAACTTTAATTAAGATAAGCCTATGCTTTAACCTACCCTGGAGGGGTTATCCTTAAATTATAGATTATCTTCTCTATTATATAAAGAGCAGTAAAAGTAAATACTAAATCTAATTACCCTGTAATCTAACGATTTATAATTAATATAATAAGTTTATAATAAGGCTATATAAAGTAGTAGTAAAACCTTAAATTATTAAGAATAAAAGGCTAAAAATAGCTTATACTATCCCTATTATTTCTATTTATTAAAAAGAATATTAAAGCTAATAATTAAAACTAACTTATAAGTAAGTATATTTTATATTTAATAAATAATATACTAAGCTAACTAGATTATAGATAAGATATTAATAACCTACTAACTAAGCTTATAAGCCTATATAAAAAGCTTACTATTCTTAGATTAATAGATTAGTACTATACTAAATAGTAATTTACTTTACTATATAGTACTCTAAGCCCTAATTTCTAGTAAGTAAAGCTAGAAGAAGCTCTTACTTTTTACTTTACTTATACTAACCCTTAAAAGAAAATACCTTATATTTACCTTTATAACTACTTAAAGTTATAGTAAAGTTTTTATTAATATATTTACCTATATTAAAAAAAAGTTAATGGTAGTTTACTTTTTAGAATTCTTACTAGATTTATTAGTAAGTTCTTAAGAAATTTACTTATAAACTTATATAAAAGAAAAAAAAGATAAGGAATTTAAAAATAAGCTAAAAAATAAAAAGAAATATAAAAGAAATATAAAAGAAATATTTTATAAAAATATAATAATTACTTAATAAAAGTTATTAGCTTTAAAGTTAAAAGTATAAGTATACTTAACTTAAATATAAATATATATAAAGATATAAATATTACTTAGTAAGTTTACAATATTATTAATAATATTAAAAGCTAAGATAGTAATAATATAAGTAATCTTAGTAATATTCTAAGCTTTATACTATTAAGTAATAATAATAGTATTAAAAGTAAATTAAGCCTAATTAGTAGTAAAACTATAGGTAAGTTTTTAAAAAATATAATAAGTATAAGCATAATAGTAGCTAGTATTTTATAGATAAAAAGTTAGTAAAATCTAGTAAAAAGCTAGTAAAGTATTTATACTATCTTTATTATAATCTTTTAAAGTAAAATCTTTGTTAAGTAAAAAGGCTTAGTTTATATAAAAGTCATTTATAAAATTATAAAGTATTTAATAATACTTAAAAAGTAATTATAAGTTTATAAAATATTAGTAAAAAGGTTAAAATAATAAAGAAATAAGTTAAAATATTTACCTATAAAATAATAAGATTTATTATTCTTTTTATAATGATAGTATTTATTAAACTTACTTATATTTTATTAGCTTAAAAACTAAGCTAAGAACTGGCTATAAACTTACTACTTTTATAAATATAGTAAGTTAAGAATAAAAAAATAGTTATATTTTTATTATCTTTCTATACTTAAAGTTTGAAGTACTAAGTAAAAGTATACCTTAAGTAAAAATAATAATAAAATCTATTTAAAAGTTAATTATTAAAGTATAAAAAATAAATATAAAAAGAAAAATACTTATATTATTAATATAAAAGCTTAAAATATAAGTAAAAAAGCTTAAATTATATAAATAAATAAAATCCCCGGTTAAAAGATTATTAATTATATTATTAGTTACTTATAGGTGCGATTTTAGGTAGGGGGAATTAGTTATATAACCTTATTAATTAATTTATATTAATAACTAAGAATACCCTATATAATTATATATATAATTTCTATTTTCTAACTTTTCTAATAGAGTTTCTCTATTTATTTTAGATACTATAACCTAATTTATTAGGCTATAGTAGATAAAAGTTATAAGAGCTTTATTATAGAATATAGTCTTTAACTAATTTAATAGTTATTTTTAGCTCTATATACTATATTCTATATTTTCTATCTTTAGCTATCTTATTAAAGAATACCTCTTTCTCTATTATATAATTAGGTTCTTCCTTATTAAGCTTAAAGAATAAAGCCTTAAGGAGTTATTACTTAGCTTATATTCCTAGAACTTACTTACTAAGGGTAATAAGATATAAGACTATATAGCTAAATATAGCTACTTTAATATAAACTAAGTCTATTTAGTATATACCCTTAACCTAGATATACCTTAGCTTTTTCTAGCTTTAATTACTAAAAATTAAAGCTTAGAGTACTATATAGTAAGGTAGATTACTATTTAGTATAGTACTAATCTATTAGTCTTAAAATAATAGGCCTTTTATATAAGCCTATAGGCTTAGTTAGTAGGTTATTAATATCTTATTTATAATCTAGTTAGCTTAGTATATTATTTATTAGGTATAAAATATACTTACTTATAAGTTAGTTTTAATTATTAGCTTTAATATTCTTTTTATTAAATAAAAGAAATAGGAATAGTATAAGCTATTTTTAGCCTTTTATTCCTAATAATTTAAGGTTTTACTATTACCTTATATAGCCTTATTGTAAACTTATTATATTAATTACAAATTGTTAGACTATAGGGTAATTAGATTTAGTATCTGCTCTTACTACTCTTTGTATAATAGAAAAGATAACCTGCATAAATATAAATAAAATAAGAATATAAGTAATAATATAAAAAAAGTAAGTAATTAAAAATACCTAGAGAAAAGTTAGTAAAGCTTTATTAAAGTAAATACTTATATATATATAGTAAAGTTATAAAGTAAAGTTATTTATAGTTATAGCTAAAAGTATTGAAAAAAAAAAGTAAATTTAATAAGTAATTTAAGTTACCTAATTTAATTAAGTAGTCTTTTTATTAATATAATAAAAGAATTAAAAGGCTATAGAATAATTCTTTATTTAAACTTAAATAAAAGTATTATAGAGAATAATCTTAGTAAGAATAATATAATAACTTATAGTTATATTATAAGTAAGTTATTAATAGGGCTTTAAAGGGAGTTATACTATTATAGGTATTACTAGAAAAAGTAAGTTTAGTAAATATATAAACTTATTACTTAAAGATTACCCTTTAAGTAAGAAAAGGTTATATAAAAAAGATTATAATATTCTTACTATAACCTCCCTTTTTTTTCTTTTCTTTCCTAACTTAAGATAAACTTTTAATAAACCCCTATTACTATAATAGCTTAGGCTAGACCTTAACATTTATTTTTTCTTAAAGACCTTAAAGCTTATCAATTTTAAGATTTACCTTTAGTACTTTCCCTTCTATTATTAAGTCTTTATAATAAAAGTAAAAGTTAATACTATATTTATATATTACTTAGAAAGGGGATTCTTTTATAGTAGTACTTATAGTATTATTATAAGTAAATTTAGCTATTCTTAGAAAAGCTAGCTAGTTTATTTAGTTTACTATAATAAAGTATCTTAGGTAATATTTTAAGACTTAATTTATTTATTCTATTTACCTATTAGCTTATAGATAAAATATAATTAATAGCCTATAAAGTGTATATAACTTATAGTAAAGCTTTAATTAAAATAAACTTATAAAAAGTAATTTTCTATTTAATATACGTCTATTTAAAAGTTTATAATATAGCTTAATTTCCTTATAAAAGAAAGTTATAAGCTTTAAGGTACCTATTTCCTTAAATACTAAAAAAAAAAGCTATACTTTATAAATTAGTTTATAATAACTAAGATTATATTAATATAATTACTATTATAAATAACTAATAGTAAGCTAATAATAAAATCTATTAATAGCTTTACTATAGGTTACTAAGGTATTAATAAGAATTTTAAGTAACTATATAGTTTATACCTAGGTATAATAGCTTTCTAATAAATACTATATTCTATAATATAATCTTATATATTATACTTTATATAAACCTAGTAAAGCTTATATTAAAGTAGACTTAATATATATATTATACTAAAGTAACTTACTAAAAAGCTATTATAGTAAAGCCTTACTAGCTTATTTCTAAGGTTAATATCTTTTAGTATAAAAAGGTAATTCTTATATTATAGTAGGTTATTAGTACCTATAGTTTATTCTTTTCTCTTTTTAAGGGTTTTCTCTTTTATAACTACTATAATTTAAAATTATATTTTTAAATTCTTTTTATAAAGATCTATAATTATTTTAATTAATAAGATTAAGAACTATAAGTAATAAATAAACTCTTATCTTAAACTATAAGTTATAATATCTTTTAATATTAGTACTAATAGTTAGACTTCTTTTTTTACCTATTAGGTTTAATATATAGAAGTTAAAAGTATTTTATTATCCTTTCTTGAAGTATTTATAGCCTCTTTTTTAATTATATTAAGGTTTTCTTCTTAAGTATATATAGAGAAAGTATTAATTTCTTATTTCTTTATCTTTAACTATATAATTACTTAAATAGGTACTATTTTTAACTATAGTATAGGGATTAGATCTTTATTCTAAGGTTTATTTCCTTTATTAACTAGTTATCTTAAGAGCCTATTAGTAGGATTAGATTTTCTTACTTAGTATTTAATAATAAAGCTATATAAAGTTAGGTATAAGTACTATTTAATTTACCTTTTAGTTAATTTAATATTCTTTATAAATATTTAAAGATTCTAGTAATTACTAAAGATCTCAATTTGATATAAAACCTCTTCTAAGTAGTATTATTAGTATTTAAAGGACTTTACTATTATAAATAGCTCTTAGTTTAATATATTATAATTAATCTTAGTATTTTTAAACTTATAAAACTAAAATACTATAAGGTATTACTTTCTCTTTAGGTTAGGTTAAGAGAGAATTCTAGCAATTGTAAAAGTAAATATATTTATCGTTAAGTATATAGGCTACTAAGGGTTAAAGTATTTTAATAAAGGTACTTTTTAAAAGGTATTAATAAGATTTTAAAATACCTTCTTTTCCTTAGTATTTAATACTACTAGGCCTAGCTTCTTACTATTTATTACTTCTTAAGTTAAAGTAATAAGGATATTATTTAAATAGATAATATTTATATTATTAACTAGGTCTTAAAGGGCTTAATAGATATAGTATTAAAAGGTAGCTAAGGTATTATAAAGCCTAAATAGTATTACTATATATTTAAAGTACCTATATTAGGTTTTAAATACTATGTTCTATTTATAAGCTTTAGCTATATAAATATAATAATAAGTATCCTTAATATTAATTTTTATAAAATACTTTACTTCTTAAATATAGTCTAAGATCTCTATAACTAAAGGTAATAGATATTAATTCTTTACTATAACCCTATTAAGACCTTAGTAATTTATATAATTTATAGTTAACCCCTCCAGGGTAGGTTAAAGCGTAGGCTTATCTTATCTAAAGTTACCTACATTAACTAAACTCTAACTATTACTAACACAGCTATTATATATATAAAAGGCTACTATATAAGATATAGTAGCCTAGCTCTCTTTCTTCCTCCTATAACTATACTTAATATTATATATAGTAAGTTAATAAACCCCTAAACCTTACCTATTACTTTATATTACTAACCTATTTTATAGCTATATAAATTCTAGTAAGATATACTAGTATTATACTAATAAGAGCTTACTACTATAAAGATAATATATACCTTAAGGCTATAGAAATTAAAGAAGCTCTATAGCTACTTCTATAGAATATAGATATCTTCTAGGTAGCCTTAGTCCTAGTTATACTTAATTTTAACCTAGTTCTATAGAAGGTTAAGCTAATAGCCTTTAGCAATAAGCTTCTTTAGCTATTTTAGTAAGGGAATTATTTATAATTCCTAAATAAAGAGATAACTATATTAAAAGGGCTAGCTAGGAAAATAATTACTAAAGAGTATCTTAGCTATAATAATAAGTAATTCCTTTATAAAATTAACCTTAGTTACTAGATAGATTACTATATATAGTTTATCTTACTGTAAAAGTAGGTTAGGATAATAGTTAACTACTTCTATAGATAATAATAATATACCTATATAAAGTATTCTAAGGGAAAAGATTTAAGTATATAAGGTTTTAAAAAGGGATTATATTTATATATTATTTATATATTAGTAAAAGTTTAAGTTAAGATTACCTAAAGTTAAAAATAATAACTAGCTTATTAATAGTTTAATTTATCTAGGTTATATAATAGATTATATACCCTCCTTAACCTTTACTACTACCTTAGCTAATATATATAACTAAGTATTATTAATAGTTTTATTAATAGTATAGTAATTTATATATAACTATAGTATTGTATTCTTCTTAAAAATAAAAGGAATTAAAAAACTTAGTAAAGCTTTTAAATAACCTAATCCTTTCTAAAGTAAGGTTAGCCTTAAGACTTTACTATAATTTAGCTAGTTTATACTATAAAAGAAGGTAAATAGGTTTATAAAATAGTAGTTTCTTTTGTACTAAATTAATATAGTAATTTATAACCTTAGGATTTAAGATTATAAAGGATCTCCTTATAAAAAAAATATTAATATAGCTTTAAAACTTTAAAGAAATATTACTAAATTCTTTTATATATTTATTAATACCTTAAATAATAAAAGTATTCTTTATTACTATAATTATAAAGATCTTTACTTTAGACTAATATTTCCTTTAAAATTATTAAGCTATTAATACTTCTAGCTTTAACTTATATTATTTATATTAATACTATTACTTTCTTTAAAGAAAGTTCAAAATTATATTTAAATTAACTAAAGTACTTTAAGATAATAGTAAAGGTATTCCCTTAGTATTTAAGTTTCCTTTAACTTTAATATAAGTATAAGTAATTATTTTTATCCCTAGTTAAGAGATTATTAATTATATTATTAGTTACTTATAGGTATGTTTTTAAGTAAGGGAAATTAGTTATATAACCTTATTAATTAATTTAAGTTAATAACTAGAAATTCCTAATATAATTATATATATAATTCCTATTTTCTAACTTTTCTAATAAAGTTTCTTTATTTTTAAGATACTATAACCTAATTTATTAGGCTATAGTAAATAGAAGTTATAAAAGCTTTATTATAAAATATAGCCTTTAATTAGTTTAATAGTTATTTTTAGCTTTATATACTATATTCTATATTCTTTATTTTTAGCTACTTTATTAAAGAATACCTTTTTCTTTATTATATAATTAGGTTCTTTTCTATTAAGCTTAAAAAATAAAGCCTTAAAGAATTATTACTTAGCTTATATCTTTAGAACTTACTTATTAAGGGTAATAAGGTATAAGACTATATAGCTAAATATAGCTACTTTAATATAAACTAAGTTTATTTACTATATACTCTTAATATAAATATACTTTAGCTCTTTTTAGCTTTAATTACTAGAAATTAAGGCTTAAAGTACTATATAGTAAGGTAAATTATTATTTAGTATAGTACTAATCTATTAGTCTTAAAATAATAGGTTTTTTATATAAGCTTATAGGCTTAGTTAGTAGGTTATTAATATCTTATTTATAATCTAGTTAGCTTAGTATATTATTTATTAAGTATAAAGTATACTTATTTATAAGTTAGTTTTAATTATTAGCTTTAATATTTTTTTTATTAAATAAAAAAAATAGGAATAGTATAAGCTATTTTTAGCCTTTTATTTCTAATAATTTAAGGTTTTACTATTACCTTATATAGCTTTATTATAAACTTATTATATTAATTATAAATTATTAAACTATAGGGTAATTAGATTTAGTATTTACTTTTGCTATTCTTTATATAATAGAGAAGATAACCTATATAAAGAAGTAATTATTTTTATTTTTCTATTTTTATTTATTAAATTAATAAAAATTAACTATATATAGTTAACTTTTAATAGTATTTTACCTATACCTATAAAGTTAAGCTTATTTGTAGTAATAAGCTTTAGGCTTTATACTATAGTAAACTTTTTACTAATTATATTAGTAGTAATACTAAAGTCTAGAATTACTTAAATCTTTAAAGCTTTTTAGCTTTAAATTAAATACTTAACCTTAAAGGCTAGTTTAACCTATAATATAGGTAATTAAGAAGATAAATAAGTTACTTCATTTTCTTTTTTCTTTTCTCCTAATAGCTTTATACTTTATACTTTAGCTTATTTAAGTAATTAGATATAAAATACTCTTTACTTTTATAGTAGTAGTATATTAAAATCTTCTTAATCTTATAGTTAGTTAGGTTCTTTTATTTTAATTAGTATAGTAAATTAAAGTAATTAGGATTTTAGTACTATTTTAATAGGTACTTTTATAAAATTCCCTACTTTCTTTTATTTCTAGGATATTACCATCTTTAGCTTTTACTTATATAGGTATTATAGTAATCTTTTATACTATACTTATTATACCTAGATAAATAGTCTTAAAACTTTATAGCTAGAGTAACTATAGCTTTTCTTATATTTAAAAGCTCTAAGGAATTAAGGTTAATATAGTCTTAAAGCTTTAGTTAAAGATTAATATAATATACTAAAGCTTACCAGTATTTTAAAGTTCTTAGAAAGTTCTTTTTAATAAAGTTTAAATAATTATAAAAATCCTAAGGGCTTTAGAATTCCTTTTACTTTACCTCTTTAAATTACTTAAATAAAAGTAATTTATAGTTTATAAAGTCTTTTATAAGAAATAAAAACTATTCTTAAAATATATTTTAGTTTTCCTTAGTATTTACTTACTAATTTAAAAGAAGTTCCTTAATATATTAATCTTATTTATTTTAACTTATATTATTTATATTAATTATTACTTTTAAAATCCTATTATAATCCTAATAGTATTACTTTAAGGCTTTCTTAAATCTATAATTAAGGTTACTTAGCTATATATTTCTTATATAAAAGTATTATAATAGTATAATAGGTTTTAAAAGGCTAGGTAGGTTTAATAATAATATTATATTACAGCTAAAAGAATCTAAAATATGGTTATAGGTAATAATGGGTATTATAATTCCTAAAGGTTCTATAACCAAAGGTTTAGCTAAATTATAAGATTAAGCTAATAAAGCTAAGGGTTTCTTATAAAATAATTATAATAATTATTTTCTTTTCTTAGAAAGCTATTATTAGCCTTAGTATACTCTTTAACTTATTAGTATATTACTATAGTTATACTATAAATAAACTATAGATTTATTATAATCTTTAGCTTATATTATTACTTAGTTTTCTTTAATACTAATAGCTTAATATTTAGGTTTTTAGTAATAGTATATTATATTATTATTACTATACTATTACCTTTATAATAATACTTTTTACTATAAATTATAAAAGCTAATATAAATTAAGTAGCTATTACTTTTATATTAGTAAGTAATATAAATATTACTTTTCTTTTTTATACCTTTTAACTCTTTTTCTTTTATTTTTAATTATTAGTAAGAATAAGTAATAAATTAATAAGACCCTTAGTAAGCTATTTTAATACTATTCCTTAAGTTTTTAACTTAGTATAGTAGCTTTTATTTTTATATTAATTAACTTTATTATTTTTATAGTACTTTTAGTAATATACTTATTAACTTAACTAATTTTAACTCTATAGATAATTGTGCTTTCTTTTTATATACCTTTAAAAACCTTGGTTCTTTTTATTATAATTAGTATATCTTAAGTAAAAGTAAGTTAACCTATTTCTTATATATTACCTATATAATATACTTTTAAATTATAATTAACTTAGTTTTAGTATCTTTAGCTTTATAAATAGTAATTACTATTAGTTAATATATACTTTATATTAAGTTATTAAAGTCTTTAATATTAATAAGAATAAAAGTAATAAATATTCTACCTTATTATTTAAAACTTATAAAGCCCTTAGCTTTACTTTATACTATTTTATAGATATAGTTATTAGTATTAATACCTTTTATTACTTTTACTATAGTTTAATTAGTAAGAAAAGTAATACTTTTATAAATCTTTATTATTTTACTTACTTACTACTAATTTAATATATTCCTAAATTATATATACTTATTACAATATATTAGTTACTTAGTATCTATAACATACTACTTAGGTCTTTTTCTTTTCTTTATATAAGTTTATAAGTTTACTATTTTTCTTTTAATTCTTTTTTAATTAACTTAGTAGCCTAGAAAGAATTAAGTTACTTAGTTAAGTATAACTTATATATATCTTAATTCTAAAAATAGAAATAATATAGCTTAGTTAACTATAATTACTACTTTTATTAAATTTATTAAAAAGATATTTATATATAATAAGAATAATAATAAGAAGTATTTTAAGATTATTAGTTTAAACTTTAGTTTCTTTACTATTCTATATTTCTTTTTTACTATTTCTATAAGTAACCTTTTCCTTTAACCTTTTAGCTTATAGGGTTAATAAGGTTAGTAAGGTTGTAGTATACGTAGTTTTAGTATAAATAGTTTTAAAGTAAGTAATTTTAATTAAACTAATCCTATAATTTCCTTAAAGTATAGTTTTAAGTATTTTTCTAGTTTTACTTATATTTATATTAATTTCTTACTTAATATACTTTTTTACTAATTTAGTATTTTCCTTAGTTTATACTTAAATAATATAAAGTATATCTATTATATCTTTAGTAGTAATTTATTAGTTACATTTTACTATCTATTCAATTTACTCTACTAAGTAGTAAAGCTATTTCTTAATTATCTTCTTAGCTTTAATATATTTTACTTTTTATTTATTATCTTAATTCTTTAGGTTTAGTATTAGTAAGGATTTATTTTTATTTTAATATCTTTCTTAGAACTTTTTTAAAAGGTTAATAAGAAATATATTATATAGTTACTAATACTATTTAAGTAATATTAATTAGTAAACTTATATATTTACTTTCTTTAAAATTTAAAAAGGTTTAATATACCTAGCTTTTAGCTTCTTTTTTTCTTTACTTTTTAAATTTCGGTTCTTAGCTAATAGTATTATAAGTTAACCTTAAGAGTATACCTTTTTCTTATACTTAGTATTATAGTACTATTATTATTACTTATTTATAGCTATTTAATACTTTAATATTCTTTTCTATACTTTATAAAGTTATTATACTTTTATATATACCTTAAGTATACCTTCTTATTACTTTATCTTTTTAATATTAATCTATATATTAAAGTAATAGCTTATAAGTATAAAGAATAAGCTTTTATTAATTATTATATTAGGTATACTATTATATATATATTAGGTATCTTAAAGTAAATTTAGCAATATCTTTTAGTTACTTTTTATAAAATATTATAAATAGTAGCTTAATATTTAGTTTATTTTTTTTTATTTATTTATTAGCTTAAAGATAATAAGCTATTAAAAGCTACTATTTTACTTTTAAAGCCTAATAAGCTTTAGCTTAGAACTTAGTAGCAAATATCCTTCTTAGTTTAATATTATACTTTAAGGTATTTTAAAGTTTATAAAGATATATTTATATAGTATTTTTACTAGCTTTACTATAGTAATTATTAATAATATAAATATAAATTAACTATACTTAGTAAATTTATTAACTATAACTAAAATAGTATTTACTTCTTTATTCTTATACTAAGTAATTAGTAGTTTAGTTATAGAGTCTATTAAGATCTTTTAATATAGTTATCTTAAAATTAGTAGATTTTCTAGGTTTTTATATAGCTTATATTTCTTTAATACTATTATTTAATAGATTTAGTAAGATAATACTTCTTAGCTTTTCTTTTTCTTTTCAAGTTATTACTAATTTCTTTAAGTAGAAAATACTTTTATTTCTTTCTTAAGCTATTATAATTATTTTATATAGTATCTTAAGTACTTTTAAGTTAATAAGATTTATATTATAAGTTTTCTTGTAAGTTATTAGCTTTTTTAATTTCTTAAGTAGCTTTAAGTATTTCTTTATTTATAAGTTTAAATTAAGTAATATTTAAATATTTTTATTTTAAATAGTATTTATAAGTAAAGTATTTTTTACTTTTATTCATATACTATAGGTAAAGTTTTTTATAATACTTGAAGATACCTTATTATACTTTAAAGTATTTACTATAATTATATTTTACCCTAGTTAAAAGGTTATTAATTATATTATTAGTTACTTATAGGTATAATTTTAAGTAAGGGAAATTAGTTATATAACCTTGTTAATTAATTTAAGTTAATAACTAAGAATACCTAATATAATTACATATATAATTTCTATTTTTTAACTTTTCTAATAAAGTTTCTTTATTTTTAAGATACTATAACCTAATTTATTAGGCTATAGTAAATAAAAGTTATAAAAACTTTATTTTATAAAATATAATCTTTAACTAATTTAATAGTTATTTTTAGCTTTATATACTATATTCTATATTCTCTATTTTTAATTACCTTATTAAGATATACCTTTTTTTATATTATATAATTAGGTTCTTTCTTATTAAGCTTAAAGAATAAAGCCTTAAGAAGTTATTACTTAGCTTATATCCCTAGAACTTACTTACTAAGGGTAATAAATTATAAGACTATCTAGCTAAATATAGCTACTTTAATATAAACTAAGTTTATTTAATATATACCCTTAACCTAGATATACCTTAGCTTTTTTTAGCTTTAATTACTAGAAATTAAGGCTTAGAGTACTATATAGTAAAGTAAGTTACTATTTAGTATAGTATTAATTTATTAATCTTAGAATAGTAAGCTTTTTATATAGGCTTATAGGGTTTATTAGTAGGTTATTAATATCTTATTTATAATCTAGTTAGCTTAGTATATTATTTATTAAGTATAAAATATACTTACTTATAAGTTAGTTTTAATTATTAGCTTTAATATTTTTTTTATTAAATAAAAGAAATAGAAATAGTATAAGCTATTTTTAGCTTTTTATTTCTAATAATTTAAGGTTTTACTATTACTTTATATAGCCTTATTATAAGCTTGTTATATTAATTATAAATCATTAAACTATAGGGTAATTAGATTTAGTATTTACTCTTACTACTCTTTATATAATAGAGAAGATAACTTATATAAATAATTATATTTAACTTTCTTATAGTATACTTATAAAATACTTTTCTTATTTTCTTTTATACTATAGTAAACTATTTTTCTTTTTTTAGTAGTATTTAAGCTTACTATATTAACTTAGTTAATAGTAGTATTTTCTTTAAAGTATAGTTACTTATTACTTAGGCTTATTTCTTTATAACTAAGTTAATTACTATTATAACACTGTATTACTTAATGCTAGCTATAGCTATAGTTAAGGCTAAGAAGGTTATATAACCTTAGTTTTACAGCTAGATTAACTAAGATTATAGCTAAAGTAAGCTAGATTTTAACTTTTTATTTATATATAGGATATAAATATATCTCTCTTCTAGAAACCTTAACTATTTAAATTTTTAATCCTTAATAATACTAATTTCCCCTTAAAATACTATATACTAATTTTATTATAGCCTATTTATATAGCTAACTATTATTCTTACTTAATCTCCTAGAATAATAAACTATATATAGTAAATAGTTTAGCTACTTAAGTTAATCTTCTTAAGGAACCTTTTTTTATTATCCTTAGGTTCCTTTCTTATAGCTAGGTTTCTTACTAGCTCTTTTAGTATAATTAATTAAGTAACTAATAATAAGGTATAGTTTATATTTATATCTTATTAGATTAGCTAAAAAAGCTTATAGCTAAAGATAGCTAGGTTAATCTTATATATAATAAGGTTCAGAAAACGATTAAGAACTAAGTTTATAGTATCCTATAATATATATAAAATAACTACTTTAATCTTTATAGTTTCTAGGTATATATTATTATTATAATAGTAGTCTTTTATTAAGAAAATACTATAGTACTTAACTAGGATTTCTATAACTATAAAATAGGTTAGTAATATAGATTAATAGGTAAAGGTTTAATAACTTACTATATATAAGTTAAAGCTAAGGTAAAAAAAAAAAGAAAAAAAGCTAGGCTACTATACTTTA
>NW_022158080.1:0-135140 GCF_003316985.1 Fusarium coffeatum
ATAACCCAAAAAAAAAAAAAACAAAGAACAGGTTCAATTGACTATCTGTCTTTCCCATACTTGCAAACATATTTGTTGAGCTTAATCATGTCCTTGTAGAATGATTGCAGCGTCTCCCTGCTCTTTGTTTCTCTCCATAAGAGTTATCGTCTGGGCGACGTCTCGGACCAGCTATATCCCGCTCTGATATTGCTACCCGGCCCAGGGTGTGTGATACAGCCTTATCTGATTCAGGCTTGAACTGAGGTTTATGGACTTGGGTTGTTTATCAAGTTATTGTTGATATACTGCCGGACGGAAAGTCTTGTGATTTTGTATCCTGTTCGCCAAGTACTTTTGCCTTCAATGCTCTCGCAGGTATAGTTTGAAAATTCCAGATCCGCTTTCGACTCAAGCTTGGATGCATCACTTTTTTTGATGGTTGCAATTATCGCGGAACTTGAATTCGGACTTGTCGGGGGATGACAACTTCCTATCAGGACTAGCCGTAGAGTTGTAAAGCCTGTCGTTCTCCCTCGTATCGCTCGATTCTGGTGAAGGTATACTTGCTTCTGATATTGACAGAATCATAAAAGACGGCTTTAAACGTATCCTGGAAAAAATAGAGATGTTAGCAAGAGTCCTGATAATATTGAGACCTGTTCTATCTCCATAGTCTCCCCGGAAGCATTCTTACCTAACCCATCCTTGCTACACAACAAATACCCCCTCAGGATCTGATGAGTATCTCTACAAGGGGAGTCATATAGGCTGTGAGTCTATACGCGGAGCTCAGTAGCGGTCTTAGAATCCGGCCAGTTCGAAGTCGAGATGGGTTCGGGTATCTGGGAGCGCGGTTCGCACCAAGGTAAACTCGTGAAGAGTGATCCGGGGACCGATAGCGATGTACTTCCCTCTGCAGATTCTTTCTACTAGAAGTCAATGATGCCTCTAACTGACCATGAAACGGAACAACCTGCCTCGAATTGGTCGAATAGCCATAATCTTGACGACTAATTGTAGGAGAGGATAGATATGCTCTCTCCCAGCAAATCAACCGCTTCAGGACTATCGCATCAGGGAGGGGTACGGACCAACAGATGATAGGACTTCTCCATTCGTTGTCTTGTAGAGGACGGAAAGAGGATTATTCGACAGAAAAGGAGTATGTTGACGTGTGCTTTGTTCGGGCCTAGTAGGGATTCGTCAGGGCTACAATCTCTTTTCAGCACAGCGAGTTGAAACTTACTCCGGCCGGAGTTAGAAAATGTATGGATGGTGATTCTCCAGGATCGCCTAATGTGACCGTTGCGCATTTTGTCCCGAGACTTCAGACACAGTATTTTCATACTCCGTTGTTATCGTTGGCTGGGTTGACATAGATTAAATTCAAGTTGGCTTTCACAAGGCTGCAACGATGGGTAGTCAGGTAAAGAACAAACGTTCACCTAACAAACAAGCACAAGCTATACAGCAATCACGGCTCAACTGAATTCAGCTGAGACAAGGGGAATGTAAGTAGACAACATTCAATGATTATTATTGTCTCTCCTGTGACCTTTCTGATTTATCTATCTATGCTCATGCATTTCCTGATATCCTCGAATCTTTTTGATTTCCTGGTTCCTTTCCCCATACCATAATCAAAGTCGTATATCAATGTCTCGCAAAGGCCTTATCAACCTCCTTGGCCATATCAATGCTTTCACCCAGAATTGTCTTCTCCGTATCCGTCAAGGAATAAACCGTCCCGTTATGCATGCAGCTCATGTCCTCCTGGGTACGCCCCTTCTCCCATTTACCACCAGTCATCCAAAAGCTCGGAAGCCGGTACTTGTTGAGGTCCGATCGTTTGTTCTCTAGCAAGCCGCCGTTGTACCACAGTAAGCGGTGTTTGGTGTCAAGGTGCGCAATGACAAAGGAGCACACCATCTTGACGTTCTTGGCAGTAGGAGAGTCGCCCCAACCTATGATGGACCCGTACTGTGCTTCGAATTCGTAGGTTGAGCCGGAAAGCTCAAAGCCCAACCACCAAGACTCTTTATCTCCGTGTCCGTACTTGTAGGTGACATCAGTTCGAACGTCGTGGGTGTTTTGCCAAGCAACATGGAGTAGTCCGACAAAGACTGAGATGCGTGACTTGTCGACAACCACAACGCCAGAGTCACACTCCTCGCTGTAATGGTCCATCCATACCTTTGATTTAGACATCTCGGGTGAAGGCTGCTTGATCTGATCTTTCCACCAGATATGACGTTCGGGATAACGGTCTTTCCAGAGCAAGCGGTCATGAAACAAGTAAGCACCTTTTTCGACAAACGGCTTGTGGTCGAAAAGGATTTCTGGCTTCTGTAGGAAGACGGCATCTGCATCAATGAGAATAGCCTTTTCGAACCGAGATGAAAGTAGTGCAAAAGGCTTAATAGCCCAGCCGGCGCCTTGGAGTTTGAGTGTCTCGTTGTTGAAGACGCTGAGAACATCCAGGAATTCCATGTCTGTCGCGCCTCTCAAGCCTTGAATCATGGAACGGTGTTTAGGCGGCAAGTCTTCATCGCCAGCATAGGCGATCTGGATAGGGAGCTTGGAGTGAAGCACATGCCGGAGTGAAACTATCAAGTGGCAAGCGTATCGAACAGATTGCTCGCCTCCGCCGACAGGGATGATGATGCCCCGAGATCCTGGTTTGTATGATTTTCTCAGATCAGCGAGAGGAGTTACCGACTCAGGGTTTCTGGTAGAGCTTTTGAGGAAAGGGAAGAGACTCTGAGCGATAGTTTCGGCGGCGATGGAGCTGTCAATACCCTGTTCCATGTCGGGAGGTAGTGCATCAGATGCACCAATCCAATATCCAAGATGCTTGACTCGCTCGCCAACCTCCCAGAATTTGTTCTTGTAGGGAGGCTCGATAGGGCTCTTGAGATAGAACTTCTTAGTCTGAGCGACATCCATAAGATCGTGAGACTCAAGAGTGCTGATACTCTTGGAGTCATCAGGCCAGCTCAAGTTGCAGAGGAGCAAGAGAAACACTGCAAAGAAACCGAATACTGCAGCATATCGCTTGGAAATTCGACGCGGGGTTCGAAGCAGATGACCGCCTCGTTCCACAGCCAAATCCATAGCTAATGAATGTTACTAGCGATGATGTTGATGTTTTGGTGTGTTAGACGTAACGCGTCAGGGGTGATGAATGAGTGGGTGTTGATACGATAGAGATTCTGGTGGAGGGGACGAGGTAAGTTAGGTAGCTCCACTCCACTGTCAGATTGTGGTTTGCTGGGAGTTACTAGTGCAAGGGATCCTACAGCCGGAGCTTTAGACTGAACTTATTAGCTGGACATGAGTGACGTTCGGTTGGCTTAGCCTGGCTGCGTTGCTCCTAGTCAGGGCCGGCACTGACCATCCGAGTACCCACTACCCACTACTTTGATCTTATCACTCAACAGACACAATGATCGAACCGAAATCCTTACCCTCCGGCCCGACCGACTATAACAAAGACTTTATGATTTTCATTACCAATGTATGTCAAAAACATATAATATCTGATTATCTATTATCAACTAACACAATAGTAACTCATACAGGAGTGAAGATAAACCAACCATATGAGCATCACAAGGATTTATCACCTATATACGACAGTTGTATTGCCTCCCATCTGCATCAAAGCACCCCTAGTTATCGAATCTTCCTTGCCAAGACCCAGATGAATATTCCTCAAGCGAGCAGAATCATCATTTGGAGTTGACAACCTCACGGACGACGTCTCGGCATTGTGACAATCTCTCTCCACACCTGTAACATCAGATATTTGTGATAGCTCTGATCTTGGTTCACCCCATTCTTTCAACTGGTCACCTATCTATACCAAAGAATTCGTATTGAGGATGTAAGCACATCAGAAAGCAAAGTCCCATGGCGTGGAAACCAAGCAAAGCGCTAACAGTTGTGATAGCACACACTGGGAATTTTGGTTTCGTGATAGATCTTCCTGGGTTGTAGTATCTGACTCGACCTTACTTTTGGGCTTCATAGTTGACGAGAGCAGTGTCCGTCGCGAAGAACATGGCCATTTCCAGAAACCCTTCGCTATGATTCTCGTCCCGCGGTTTAATAAAGTATTCGCCCAAGAGGTCTGCCATAGTCGGCACCCAGCTATCGTCATCGACAGGCAGCTCTGCACGACTTCGATCCGATTGCCACACCGAATCATACCAAACAATGTCGCTTGAACTGTTCATCAATCCGAAGAATGGCAATGCGGACTGTCCGCCCAGACCGCTCACAGTCACATTATACGAGACTTTATCGGATGATATGATTGTGTTGGAGAACGAACCGCTACCGAACCACGCTAAAGCAGCTGCCATCATGGGACACGGGGCTGGCAGGTGAGCGGTATTGAAGGCATCAGTTCCGTAGTTGGGGAAACTTCTACCTCGACCCAGGTCTCCTTCTCCGAAACTAGTTGAGGAATGTAGTCAGGATGGATCCAGGTCGAAAGACTACAACAAGCCATGATAGAATGGAACATACTCTATTGGATAACTACCCCTTATCTGGGAAATACGTGAGATAATTAGTCGTTCTAGTTATTCTTGATTTCGTTTTACGAAGGCCACTCATTTAAAAGAGGCCCAGCCTTGTCTCGGTTGACCATACTTGGCAGTTTGAACCATCCTCGACTTGACTTGCTTTCACATTTTAGAATGTACTTATATCTTTGTCTTTCCAGGCCCGATAAACGCCGCTCATTCGGTGTGCCGCCATTGTACGCCATGCCTAGCCACATTCTCTCCGAGATTCTTGCTTGTGTCGACTCGCATTCCATGGAACGATATTGGAGCTCCCCTCAACGCAGGAGTTCGTGTGATCAAAAGTGCCGTTTTAGTAAGCAGGCATTGCCGAGCATCCTATCACCAGATGTGTCACTAGCAGACCCTAAGTAGCTCAACGCAGGTGTTGAAGTTCAGGTTCTCGCCGGAGAACGAAGTCTTGAAAGACATTTTACCTTTGCAGTGTCGTCGAAAGCTCTGTTCCATTGAACACTTGGCTGGGCAGTCCATTCTTACAGTGCGGTGGCGATAAGCACCTATCGAAGCGCCATTTGCGACGGAGAAGACAAAGTAGCGCCTTACAGGGAATGTGATCCATGGCGAGCGGCGGCGTGTGCGGAGGCCTGGCTGAACATTGGCCAAGCCTATTGTCTGTCGTGGTCTTTGAGGCTCATCGTCAAGATAGTTATTGGTAAAGGTCCTTTCGGGTTGGAGTTCAAAGTAGCCGGTCACATAGTCAAATAGGGGCCCTTTGTTCCAAAGCCGCAGGGCGTTCCACGTTGAAAGTATGGCGGCAATATATCGTTTTTAAGTCAAGGATTAGTCCACCCGGGTCGACGGTCTTGGCTATCGAGTTGATTGTAGCAATTTGCACTCAATAACGTGGTGTCATACACTTGGCAGCCATTACGATTCGATGGGAAGACAGTCTCGACTCTTGAATCCGGTATGTCATCTTGGCACGGGACATGATCCGTCACTTACACTTGAGCCTGGATTCCATTAAGAGAACGTCCATAACTCATGCCCTGGAGTCTTAAGCAGCCACCATACTAAGACCAATGTGATGTGTCGAAGATAGGTGCGCACGTGAATCGAAATCCAAGATAAGCATATATCTTCTCTCATGGCGACCACGGCTTTTCTTTCTGATCATCATCGAAGGCTGAGTAGCATAACGACACCTCGGAGCGGGGATTTGATTTTCTCTGAAGCCCACCTTATTCAAGGAGTTCGAAAGGCCTATTAATGGCTGTGGCAGGGCGCTCTTTAGCGATCAACAGTTACTTGTGAATAGTTCAACAGGTTTCGGTAAGAGAATGATCAGCTGCCTCTTGGGATTCCTTGTGTGGCGCCGTCGTCAAAGAAAATCCTGTTCATTACTATCTGTGTTTCTGCTCAATCATTGCATCTTTCCCTGATTCTGCAGGAAATACGATAGCTCCTCCGCACAAGGCTCTCGTGTATGAGCAGATAAACTCAACCTTTCTTGAGCAGGTGGGTAGTGCAGGTAGGTATAACGGCCGAAGTTTCTGTTGGAAAGTGGTGTCAATACGATGAAGAAGCAACAGGGAAACGCTCCCAAAGGAAAAGGAAGTGGACTGCTACCATTACAATTCAAGTTATGCTTTGTTCATGTTGTAATAGTTCGAGGTATGTCGGTGCAAAAGGCGTTTCTCATAACCAGGTCTGGAAGGTTGGTGGAGGTGAGGTGTCTACGTCTCAGGCAGGAGGACAAAGGACTTCTCATTCACTTAGTAATCACCACTCAAGTGAAACCACCACCCTGATAGGCAGGAGACGGTGGATAGTGATTATTTGCTATCCATGGATTCCATGCCATTCTCTTCTTAGTAACATGGATTTATGCTCACTTTTCTGCTATTTCCACTCAGGGCGTACTTTACAAAGGCCATCGCAAACACAAGCATGCAATCCGTGCCCGAAGTAACAAAGTGGTGATTCCGGCTGTAACTGAATTTTATTACTAGGTAGCTATGGATGAGTGAAATGCATTGTCTGTGACCCTACCTACTGTTAGCTTATACAACCAAGTTTGGTTGTCAACATTCCCAGAGCCTGTCCTTCGGGCAATATGTAAGTTTGCCTTTGGTCTTCGTGGGCTAATATAAACTTTCTCAACGAGCTGGTACTTTCATTTGACCGTCAGTTGTCTTCACAGGGTTGTGTGACAAACTTTGCGTTTGTATGCCCAAGATGGAAGCCCAACTGAGAAATGCTTTCTGCCGTCACATTTCTGTCTGGGTACGTACCGGTCAACCTCGACGCTTTCCCATCAACTGGTTTGTTGCAATGGCAGCCTGACTAACGCCTCTGTGTCATTCCATCTCTTATATGAAGACGTGGTTACAAAGTAACTCCCATTTCATTTTCACCTTTTAAGACATCCATAGAAACACAGCTTATACTGACTGTCATCGGACCAATCAGCATCTGATCTTTGGATCATGTTAGTGGACCAAGCTTAATTAAACGAGTTTCACTGTCGGCTACGGCCATGCTATACCCACTTCGTGTCTAGTTCAGCGCTGATCCACGACATGACACGACACCAACCCAACATTCATCGCCCTCCGCTGGCCAGGGCAACTATACTCCAGCGACGTTTCAATGCGCTGTCAACCGCCGAGATTACGATGCCATCGCTAGGCACAATACTTTGGAGAACCCTTCTATTCTCCACAACTTATATACAAGTCTATGCTCAATCCCACGACCCCAATAATACCGCTTCGATTCCAATCGACTCGACCTTTACTGTCTCGACCTGCGACGCCCGAACCATCAATTACATCACTCACTCTCTTCCCCAATCGTGTCTTACCAGCTCCTGGACAAGCACAACCACAACACCGACCTCTGTCCTTTCATCCTCCAATTTGACAACCGAATCTTCTTCTGCCTCGATCCAAAGCGATACACCATCCCCCAACGTACGGGGCGAGTCTCAGTCTCAGTCTCAACAACCACCTTCCGCCGCTACTCCCGCGCAAGATGAGTCACAAGATGCATCCGGAGATGGAGCTGCTAAACCATTCATGTCCTTCGAGGACTGGAAAGAGATGATGCTGCGGGAAACAGGGCAGGACCCTCGAGATCTTCACGCCAGAAACACGAAACCACGCGACAGGACACCGCCGGACATGGGCCATGCTGGTCTCGGTGAAGAAGACGAGATATCCCTGAACTTTGACAGCTACTTGGATAATGCCGGGGACAAAACAGAACGCCCTTCTGATCTTGATCAGGCCAAAGGCGATGGAACAGGCAAGGCGATCGTCTACGAAGCGATTCACGGGAGTAAAGATGCTGGCAAGACGTGCAAAGAACGCTTTTCTTATTCGTCTTTTGATGCCGGCGCCACCATTCTTAAGGCCAGCCCCGGCGCACAGAACCCAAGGACTATTCTCGTCGAGAACAAAGACTCTTACATGCTACTTCAGTGCTCCGCTAAGAGCAAATTCGTCATCGTCGAATTGAGCGATGATGTCCTTATTGACACTGTAGTCCTCGCCAACTTCGAGTTCTTTTCCAGCATGTTTCGCCACTTTACTGTCAGCGTTAGTGACCGGTACCCAGTCAAGATGGACAAGTGGAAGCAGCTGGGAATGTTTGAGGCACGGAACTCGCGTGATATCCAGCCCTTTCTGGTTAAGAACCCCCAGATCTTTTCCAAATATGTTCGGATTGAGTTCCTCACTCACTGGGGGAATGAGTTTTACTGCCCAGTATCTTTACTTCGCATTCACGGCTCGCGCATGCTTGATTCATGGAAGGAATTGAAGGATGATGATTCGAACCCTGACGATGAGGCCGACGAAGCTCCACAGGCTCTCCCTTCAGAAGAAGCATCAAAGCCACCAGAACCTGAGGTAGCCCCCGAACCTGTCAAGTCCACCTTGATTGAGAAGATGCCATTTTGTGAAGTCGATACTACTTCGCAGCTCTTCATGGTTCCGTCAGTCTGCCCTGTCTCACTCAATCAGACAACTTACACGACATCGAACAATAGCAGTTCTGTGGAAGTAACAAGTGCTGCTCCAACACCGAGTTCCTTGGAAGACAGAGAGCAGAAAGGACCCTCTACACAACATACCCCGAGATCAGAACACCCAGTGAGCGATGAGCCCACATCCTCAGTTTCATCCAAGACCGCTTCCCCAAGCGCTACGCCAGCCATCTCGCCCACAAGCCCCTCCTCTATATCATCTTCCAACGCCGAATCGGTTTCAAACGTGACTTCTCAAGCATCGAGTTCCAGAGCAATTCCAACAGCCTCATCTTCCACAACCCCGCCCAGCATAAAGCCCTCCCCTGCCAATACTGTTAATGCCAAGAAAGGCACGACGGGAACGGTCTCCGGTGCGCCAGCCTCGCCGACGGTACAAGAAGGCTTCTTCAAGGCCATATCGAAACGCCTCATCGCCGTTGAAACCAATCTCACCCTCTCGCTGAAGTACGTCGAAGACCAAGCTCGCCATATGTCCGAGACTTTGCAACGTACAGAGCAGAAGCAAATCTCCAAAGCAAACCTTTTCTTTGAAGAGCTCAACCGCACCGTGCTGACGGAGCTACGCTCTGCCCGTGAGCAGTACGACCAGATCTGGCAGTCAACAGTGATTGCTCTTGAGAGTCAACGTGAGCAGTCCAATCGAGAGATAGTAGCTCTCAGCAGTCGTCTCAACCTTCTCGCCGACGAGGTCGTCTTCCAAAAGCGCATGGCTATCGTACAAGCAGTGCTTCTCCTGTCGTGCTTGCTTCTCGTCATCTTCTCCAGGGGTGTCTCGCTACCGTACCTCGCGCCCCTTGTGGATCAAGGTAATCTTGCTCCCTACGATCTTGGATCCTCGACATCTCGCCTTCGGGCCTTGTATGGGGATGCGTACAGTGCAGATGAACAAAACGCATCGCTACTAGCTACCCGGCAGAGAGCATTTGTTCCCGTAACCACAGCAGCAGAAGAACATACTTCAGCCGGTCTTCGGCATCGTGTTTCGTTAGTTGACGAAATGCGTAATGACCAAGCAGAACGTGAGCAATTGTCGCCTCCGCAAACACCAAGGTCCGGTGACGGCTTTTCGTCCTCGTCTGATCTTCCACCATCTTCGCGAGAAACACATTCCGGCATGTTACGGCATGCTCCTGCGATTCATTCAGGCAATTCACGTAAACCCTTGCCAGCTTTGCCCGAGAACCCTGCATCGCCGTGATTGTCTAGCTAGAGCTATAGAAGACCAGTATTGCTAAAATATCATTGAAGCAACGAAAATAATGATTCACGTTTCTCCATTGACTGACTACACGGGTTCATTGCGGATATGTTTATATGTCACAAGCGAAGTGTCCAGCGTTCTTTGATGAGTCTAGCTCATGATTGCAAGTATCTACCTGAGTTATATCTGGTACAACTGGGACTATTGATGGTCCAACCCGAGATACTGCAAATTCAAGACCTTATCCTTCGCAAAAGGTCGTCCGAAAATTGACACGTGCATATAGCGCCAAGGTGCCTCAACATGCCAACTAGTAAACCTCAAGATGACTCAGAAAAAGATCAAGATGATGGTCCAGGTCCAACGCTAGCCTTCAGTAGCGGTAATCGCGACCAAAATTCTTGAAGGTTGCCTCCTCCAACTCAGCCAGTCGAGTGCCACGGTCATACTGACTGTGGCGGTGACGTTGCGCCTCCCGAAAGTGCTGTCCAGCAGTTGGGGTGAACAGCCCTGCAATGAGGTTAGTGTTCAATGTTTCTGTGTAGACAACATGAGATACATACCAACATGCTCCGCATTCTCGACTGAGCGCTTCATTTTGGACTGGTTATCAGGACCAGGAAAGGGCTCTTCCTGGCCGACCATAGTCAGATCCTCACAGTGGACGGTATAGAAGAGCTGCGATTGTCAGTCAACGATGGATTGCATAAAGGGACTGTAAAGTGCTGACCTTAGGACGGTAGTGCGCAGCCTCCAGCATGACAGAGGAGTTGCGGAACTTCTGCACGAGGCAGTCCTTTCCCTGGATGGCTTCTACATGTCAGTGGCCGTGGTCAAATGGAGGGTGAAGCATAACTCACTGGCATAGCTGACCTCGGCGACCTTGTCCGACTTGAAGCAGTTCCTGTTCATGTCAGTCAGCAAAAAGCCAGATCACTGGTTGTGGTTATCCTACCAGCGCTTGTTGGCACGAGCCTGGACAAACTATTGAAGGGTTAGAATTTTGAGATAGACTTGGAAGACTAAAGACTTACGTCGATGATGTACTCCGCCTTGACGAAGTTGATGAAGGCATAGCCGACGCTATATGGTGATTAGTCGAGCCCTCACAGATCACTGGTAAAATACTTACTTGCAGTCGTTGGCAAAGTCAATTCGCAGGTACATGAAGTCATACTTCCCAAAGGAAGAAGAATCCACGATGCGCTTGAGAAGAGGCTGGTCGACCTTGTTGGGAATGTTGCGCAGCATGATCTGTCAGTATCACTGTTAGACTTGAAATGAAGAGTAGATTGTGATTCACTTACAGTAGTGCGCACGTCTCGTCCAGCCATGAGCTCGTAGAGATCAACAACGTTGTTGGGGACTCGAGGGTTCATTGGACGGCCAACGCGTGGGGTGCGTCGACTGGTAGAAGTGCCAAAGTAGCCACCAGTAGAAGTGCCAAAGTGGCCACCAGTAGGAGGTCCCATGGCAAAGCTGGAGAATCGAGAATGATTCATTGTCATTGCAGGGGTAGGGTTTCCGTAGAAATTTCCGTACACAGGTCCAGCGGGAAAGGGACCAGAAGAGAACTGGTAGGCGACAGGGGCCCATGGGTTACCTTCAGGGGCACGAGGAGCGAGACTTGGCATGACACCGCTAGTACCAGAGCCAGACAGGGCAAGGCCGTTCATGTTGGTAGTGAGGCCATCTGCTCCCTGGTAGGTGTCCTCGGGGCGACTGAAGTAAATCATGACTCCCTTTCGAAAGTGTTAGATACCACACTATTCTTGAGAGTGTGAAAGGATGATACTTACATCAAGGGGAATCCAGCGTACATTCTGGAAAGCAATGGTAGCCTTCGCAGATTTGCAGTACTCTGCGACACCACGGAACCCTCCGGTAGGATAGCTGACGGTTCTGACCACGGCGAAAAGGGAGCCGAATGTGGTCAAGGCTCGCTGGACAATCTCATCAACGTGCGATGGGTCCATGATGGCGAAGTCGAGGACGTCAGCTGTGATGTCAAGCTGCCTAAGCTCACAAAATCGGACGATACCCTTCGTAAGCTTTTGAGAAAGGTTAGATGAGATGTGGGATACTCAGCAAAGCAGTAAATAATACTTACCCGTTCAGGCTTGACTTTCACGTAAACTGGCAGCCAGTGGTTGTCTGCCTTGCGGACGGCGTCAAACGCAGAGATCGAGTCCCGGATATCCTCGAAGCAGACGTAGACATGAAAGCCATTAGTCTCAACATGGCTACTGCCATAGCTCTTGCGGCCACCCTCTGAGAGTTGCTGATCTCATATTAGGATAATACTCTCACTGTTGTACAAACAACAATACTTACCTTGAAGAACGTGTGCACTTCTTCGGGCGTAGGGGCCGGAGTATCGCAGATCTCCAGGCGATGAGAGACGCCCATTTCGTTGGAAAGGACGTTGGCACGAACAAGGCTTCCTTCAGGGAAGAGTACAGCGGTCTTCTTGCCCTTGGAGCGAGTGGAAGCCGGCTGGAAGGCCGAGGCGGTAGGAGACAAACCATCAGCACGAGTTGCATCGACGAAGGGGTCCCTGTCGAAGTGTGAGACGGTACGGTCCCCAGTGATGCTCCCATGAGGGGCGTATGCGTTGTAAGACGCAAATCCCACGCCGCTGTATGCGCCACCTCCATAACCACCCCCGTGGTGGTATGAGATCGAGCCCTCTCCTGGGGAGAGCATGGTGAGTCGTGTGTCCGGAGTCCCCTGGAAGGAGTCCACCAACGCGCCCTCTGGAGGAGAGGACATGTTGTGATGCCCGGTCTCACGACGCGAAGTCATGTTTACCAGGTGCGAGTAGATGAGGAGGTATGGTCAACAAAAGAGATGAGTGTCTTGTGAAGGAGATGAATCTGGGATGTAAAGAGAATAAATAACAAGATCAAAGAAGCCAAGATCTTCTTCGCACCCAAGTGGTGAGCCTTGAATGCTGAAAGATGAAGTCAAGATGGATGTTGGGTGAGGAGGAAAGGAAAGGAAGGCAAGGCAGAGAGGGAAGGAAGTTGGGAAATACTTGGGGGCAGGGAGGGGACTCGAGGATGTGGGGGTTTCGGTAGATCCAAGCCCTACCACGCGGAGGGGGACTTGATATGGGAGGAGCGAGCTGCCTGCCTGCCTGCCAGATGGGACGAGCCGCTGACCTAAAGAGGACAAGGTACTGGGACGTATTAGAGGAAGCCAGTGAGCTACAGGGACATGGGGCAGGAAGTACAGGTAGATGCAGAACAGAACCAAGACATATATCCCCTATCATAATCGTCTTAGTCTCTACTAAGATTCATATAGTTGCGGCGTTGTTCGTCGTTCTCAACGAGCTTCGTGTCTCGACGTCTTGCTACCCAGACAACCACTCTTCATGCCTCATGGTCTTCCAGACTAACTCTTGCATATTTAATTTCGATCAGGAGTGTTCGAATTATTATTTGTGCGCCTGTTTTCGGGTGAATTCGTCAGCTGAGGGGATCTCATCGTCGTGACTCCTAACAGCCGCTAATGAAGTGATAGATGTTTGATTTCCCACCCACCCCCGGTCTCTTCCACGAGCTTCCACCCTTTCCAATGCCTTCTCCATGATCTCATCTTATCACTGCCAAGTGTATTGTTGTAGTGTTGAAGCATCTCAAGATCTAGTGAAGTGTATACAGGTAGGCACGCACCCATGTAACTAGAGGACATTTCTCACACCATGCTTGCACACTTAAATTTATATGTTGCCATTTATTCTTCCATGCATCAAGTACTTTACTTACTACATAGATGTTAAAATCATTATGTTCTGGCTCTTTGGTAGTTGGGCGTCCGACGGGGTACGAGGGGATTCACAAGGCTCAACCCCTAGAATTAGTTGCCGTCCACGTCGACCCACTACGAATAGGTACCTCATCCGTCAAACCCAGTATGATCCTATCTGCTATTTGCGAATGAATACTGCAAGCGTGTATTTGTTGTTTTTAGAGTCACTATGCCGTTTGTTCCAAGTTGAAATGTTTGTTTTATCTCAAGTTTGAGGTCATCACTATGTATTGTAGCGTGTCTTGGTCCATTGTAAATTTAGCTGATTTGGCCGTTGGAACGGACTTAAACGTGGTCACCATGTGGCTTTATACTTTGGTGTTTAGGTATCTTTATGACTTGCTGTACAATCGACCTATGTCCCACCATCCACGTTTTCAACATCCAGTTTCCAGAAGGAGCGACAGGCATCCTAGGATAGATACGCATAGTAGGTAAGTTTCTGATGACCTTTCACAAGTTCTTTGTCTTGAACCGATGCTGATATTAGCTGGGCAACTGCAGGCGATCTAACCACCCTTTTGACGCGTAGATTCACGATGGAAAACACGAATCTTCCAAAGCAACAACGACTATGGAATCAGCTTCAGCAGATCCAGTCTACTCCTTCAGATCAGATTGTTTATCCGTTGCCAACCTTGGAAGCTGTCCCTCCAGACTATACGGCAGACTGGGTTGACGGCGGCGCGGCAAGGGGTACTTCGCTACCGGTCAGGATGACCATGAAGCAATGGATCAGGAACATACTTGATAGTACACAACCCTCTTCTTACTCAGAGAACCTAGAGTTGGAGACCAGATCCCGAATTTGTCTAAATGTTGAGTACAGCCTCCCTGCTAACTAGCCTGAGCTCAAACTTGGCGACAAGTACTGGGCAAAGCATATACATGGTCTGAAGCTAACTATCTTCCTTCTAGGATAGTCTAGAGACTACTATACGAGACTCTTATCGACGAGCTGATAGCTCTTGCTTTTCTGCCCCTTTTCCCACAAGATCGAGTCCACGGCCCTAAACTTCCAGACGACACAACTAGCACCGCCGCGGGACTTCACAGCCCCAATCCCTAGAAATATTCGACAAAAGTACTATTGCCATGATCTACGGCTTCTGGAGTACTTCTCATGCTCGCTCACATTGACGGTTTTCTGAAGTTGTGGTCGAGTTGGGTGCCGAGGCTGGTCAAAGGGCAAGAACGATTTCGGAGACTGAGACTTATCCAAAAGTCTTACACAGCGGTCTCCAACAGCATTCCCAATTATAGCTCTCCATCCTTATCGAGTCACCTATCTAGCTGACAATACCTATAGTAGATCGCATCCTGCCATCCCAGAGAAGCCAGTGGGCTCATAAGCCTTGCCACAAGTCCTGGAGTCAGGGAGCTGGCTGTCTTGCTTCAATGCCTTCATCTTCGAGCGTATCTGGTATAGCTACAATCTTTAGTCATCCAGAAGTACTTACAAGAAGTTTGGACTGTGCTGGTTCTTTGATGGCAAGTCTGGGGCACATCCTGCTTCCTTGGGCCAGGCGCCGCCTTTCACTCTAGCTATCTCAAAACAGAAGCTATCGTTCTCAAACTCTGTATAGTACATCTTCTTCATGAATAGTTTATTCCTCTTGATTCTCGAGTTGTGCTGACACTCTTGGATGATTATAGACCCTTACTTCCTGCCCAGCTATAAGCCCCTTTCTGCGGACAACACCAAATGTACCCTCGAAAAACGATGAACTACTTCTTCAACCTCCACGGGATATTGAGATATTCCACTTCATAGATTCTTGGATAGAGCACCCGTGTGGCGTTCAAGCGCTCAATTGAGGAATAGGTAACTTTGGTGGCCAAGACCTAGAAATCGCTACCAAGTGTACTTGTACTGTACGGGTACCCAGATACTCGGTATATACTATTATTACATGGACGAGAGTATTGTTATTCAATATCTACTGTCAGTTGCATACAAGTTATCAATCGTTCGGAGAAGGGGTAAAGGAAGGGGTAAAGGGGTAAAATACGAATGCTACGCAACTTATTTTATACCATCCTAGCACAGAGCGGCATCCTTCTACGTGCGGCAGACTTCAAGCGATTGTGGTATTTTGGTCTCCCAAGTAATATACTCCACTCTTATAGAAAGCTAAAACCGACGTTATTTGACCTGGTAAGCTCCTACTCCGTTGCCCAACCATCAACTCCTACACGAACGATTACATTCAAGGATCCCCATTAACGTCACTCCCATCCAGCATTCCCACTCTTATATTAATTATTTACTTGGATGTGTCGTGGATGTTGGACGATTTGGCGGAGTAGCTCGAATTGCATGGTCTCCTGGGCACAACTTGTGTTAGCATCTGGTCGAGTTACTATAATAAAACTTACCACTTACCTATCACTGTATGCTTCTTTCCCATTAAGTCATGGAGTCTATTCTGATCTTCTCTTGTAGTCCCGAGCATTGATACAAGTCCTGTGATGTCTGGTGGGAGACTTGACAAGAGCAGTCAGGGGTTGGAGACACTTGAGGGGATGTCTCTTCGCACCTTTTCGAAAGGACCTCACGATACCTTCATCCAATTATAGATAAATTATCTCGTGAAACTATATCAACTAGATCCATTGAGAAACTTGTGATCTGCTTTGAGAGGTGGCGCGACGCTTGACCTTGGCGGATAGGGTACCCTCTCTCCAGGGATAACAAGCTCCTTTTGGTCGCAATGAGATTCGGTAGAGACTGATGGGGCTTGTTGGGGACATGTTCTCATGGTGTCCATGGATAGTTGTTCGAGGTTCGTGAGTAAATCTCTGGAAAGTCAGGGGTCAACTTAGATGTCCCCTAGAAGACACATGGGGCACCACCTCGAGATACCAATACTTTCCCCAATCCCCTCAAAGACCATCTACATCTTCCCAACGGTGCATAAGAGCCTCCACTCCCTTTTGAGCTACTTCGGTGCCGAATTGGGTCATTGGCACTCGTGTGTCTGCTGGGTGACGGTCGACCTCTTTGGGGCCGCCATTTGCTGTAGTCTGTTCATTTCGTCATTCTCTAGCAAAACCACTTTTGTTTTTTATTTATATTCTCTTTTAGTAACTTTGAAGGCTTGGATTGGCTTCTTGAGATATAACACGGTGCTGTGATCGGTTGCCTTGTTGGCAGAGGTGGTCCGTTTGTCAAAGTTCAAACCCCAATCGGCCATTGAATCGATTCGCCGGGCTCAAAGTCTTGAAAATGGATGCCGGTTGCTCTCGGGGTCTTTCAACAACGATATGTACTACAGAGTGGAGTTAGATGACAGGAAAGTTTGTATCGGGGGTCACGGCTAAGGAACTTACACTTGGTTCCATGTCTAGATAGGCACATCGCCATGCGGCATCCATGTCTTTCAAGAGTAAGAACTGGATATCCTGAGGATCTCGGATCCTTTTCCAACACCTCCCTCTTCCTCTGTTCCATCTGAGGTACATACGATACTGGTAGGAAGTACGGTGCGCAGCGAGCGCTTCGTTTCCTGACCGCCCGCAAACTCTAGTGCACCCGACTCGCAGTCAGTTGCTCTTTTTCCCCTGCTATCATACAGACAGGCTCCCAGCTACTTACTCCATTTGCTTGCGATTCAAAAGCTCTTTGTTGGGTTTGGTGCTCCCGGTTGGGTGTTCTGGTCTTGTACTTCGGATTATGACCGTGGGCTGAAGGACAACGCAGACCTCTAGAATTTCCTATCTTGAGCACGTAGGGGTGGATTTGGTTTCGAGTCGATCTAAGAATTCCGCAACTCCTAGAGACTAGAGGTGTCGTAGGCTGGGAACAAGAGCCTCGGAGTAATGGTAGCTGGCGATAGTAATGCCGTCAAAGGCAACAATACTTACTTACCCAGGTCTAGTCAGCCTAAAGTGAGTTCTTCAAGATCTTCGGTCTTTGTAGTGCAACGTAATAAGCCGCTGTATGTTCAGATAAGTAGAGTCGTCAGTCCAGAGTTCAAGAGCTTTTCAATGTTGAGTTTTGTCTAACAGTTCATGCCATGACGGCCTTTGGTTAGCAAATTACATACTCCAAAATCTTTCTAAGGCACATCGGATTGCCTTGGTGGGGCACCACAAGGAGTTAACACACAACACCTTGTAACAAGCAACTGGGGCCTATTTCCTGCAGGCTCCCATGTGCTGTCCAACCCAAACAGCCTATCGTTTTCTCTGGTGACTATATACGGCAATGCATTTGGTCTTTGGAAACTTGACTTTCAAGCCATTACCTCTGTATCCTCTTACACTCCTACCACACCCAATGTCTTGCTTTACTTCGGTAAACCCCTTCCCAAGCACCTGCTTGTAAATCCACGGTGCATGGAATCTCGCGGGCCTCCCGAGTAATGCTTGTGTTATTTTGCGACAGCAACATTCTTTGGAGGTGTCTCCTTTGTTTCCCTCTCGGCTGATTTTGATACATTTGGCTGACAGCTTACATCCGGAAGCTTCTCTTCTCCGATCCATATTCATCGATCTTCCAACGCCAGTGATATCTCGGTACAAGACGAGGCAGCCATGTGCCAACCGCAAACGCTACAGTTACATTCGACAGGGAAAGGGGTCCCATAGACTCCTCGGAAGATTTACTGGTGCCTGATTCTACTTTGAGCCAGTCACTTCCTCTCCTTGGTCTCAGATGAGTCCATCAATAAGCCACAGCCGAATATCTCAGTTGGGTGTGCAGTTACCCTGTGCACGCCTTATTCGAACCCATAGTTTGTCTAGCTCTCGATGTCGGTTTACCTCTCCATAGTAACTGGTACTTTCATTACCCCAGTTACACTCATCCGGCTCTATGCCATGAGTTAGTTGAATTCGACATATACACGATGCCTATGGCTGGTTGCCCATACAGAGAAATACACACATCAGCTATGTGCCATACAAGAACCGAGTATCTCTTCCAGATTCCGCCACCGTTCCTTCTAGCAACACCGGTAGATTCTAGTGATACACGTCCGACTATCTTAATAGATACGGCGGTAGATTGGAACACATTTCGCAGTCCCCGTCTAAATGAGATCCATTGTTCCAGCATAAGCAATGACAACCGCGTAACTGGTACAAATAGGTTCGTCCAGATCTCAATTAAGATGTAGTCACTTATCTCTAGCTTACCTATCAATAGCATCTCTGGGATGTACATTCAACATCGGCCTCCCTGCCTTCGGTCCTTGTCAAACGCGCCCCTTCGTTGCTGATATATACCTAACCCGATCTAGAAATCGACTCCTCTTAAACTGCGTCCTTTTCCATAAGTCCCTACTTTTTTTACAGCTTCTGCTATACAAATATCCTTCAACTATCAATGTCATACCCGATGGATGTATAGGAACTATGGGTATTCCAGCGGTATGCAACTCAATTAGAACCCATGCTTCTGAGTCGTGAAAGTCTGACTCTGGTACCCAAAGGGGCACCGAAACCATCACATGGGCTCAAGCACAAACCGGAGACCTGTCTTCGACACTGGTTCAATGGGTCATGCCGAGAAACCGGAAATTGTAAAGGCCGTGCTGACTCCCTTCGGGTCCATACAAGAGCGGGTTGGTAGGTCTAGTCTTGTTCAAGGATATCAGATTAAATATGAAAGCTCGAGTTAGGATACAAGAAGTACGGGCCGTCCTCGACGGCAGGACACCCAATGCTACCTGATCCTTAGGGTACACCGGGAGTCACAGGTCTTCCCTTGAGAACATCAGCCGCTTGTGTGGCTCTAAACATGTATCACTGTCCCAGACGGATCTCTCCTTCGAAACGGCATTGTGTTCATCTCGACCCTACCGAGAATCAAGAAGCACAAGGCCCGTTTTTGGAATCGACCACTCCAAGAATGGGATAAGATACCATCTGTGTCGTCTCTGGCAGCACTAGGAGAGAAAAGCTCATCTATCATGGCCTTACAAGGCTATCTTACTAGAAGAATCGCCGCGAAAAGGTTGGTCAGTTTTAATAACTCCTACATCGAACTACTTCCTAACCTTTATCACTATACAGGTACATGTCACAACTACTGCCAATCTTCATGCTATTACGAACAGTAAACAAGATCTCTGGCTCAGCTTCGTCGTCTTGTAATCGCTTACCGTGGCTTCCTTCTCGTCACACAATCTCGGCTGGCTTGGTGTGGTAGGTAGATGGACAGGCGGTCTTGGTCCTCTTGGATGTGGCTTGGAACAGAACAACTTTGATCTCCAGTGAGCTACAGACAATCAGGTTCAATTTGACGATTTCGATATAAGCCCCAGTCCCTATGGTCTGACTCTCACAGCAGGACTGTGGTAATAATCAGGTCGAACGCGGACACTCTCCACTTGCAACAAGTCAGGTGTCGCCGAACCTTAGCACCACAACGAACCCTTCTCGTGGGGTGTGGTGCTTTTTCCACCTGAATACACGTTTAAGAGTCCGGTACAAGTTCTCAGCCTGTCATACAGCCTTCTGGTTCTGCTAAGAACCACCAAAATCAATCAAGTGTTGTCCCTGAGACATAGGATTCACTGATCGGTATCTTATCACAGTTCTCAGAACCCGATCCGATATAATTTCCAGGGCCGACTATATACCTTTACATCTTCCCACCGGCAATACCTGTTCTGTTTCTCTATCACTCGGAGTCCAAAGCGCCTTCGATATTCTGATAGCCATACGATATCTCCACTCGGTCAGCCCAGCCGATACTAGTATTTCTGTTCTCATCCATAGATATCTATCTCCTGCCGTATGTCCTTCTAGTCACTCTCTTCCTGTTGTCCAGCAGAGTCCAGCTGGTGGAGGGTTGAAGTCCGACGACATATGAAATTCAGTCAATTTACACGCTCAGGATCATGACGATCGAGGATTCTCTCAGCAAGGCTATTACCCCTGAAGCACCATAGCTCTGATAGTCAGCTTACACGAGTTAATTTAACATGGAGCTACTTGGTCAAGAAAGGGTTTTAGTCTGTAACAATTGCAAGTGATTATATCCATGCTGTTGTCAAAAGGAGGTAAGGATAGGGGTTCTGTTCTCACACAGTTTGCAATGAGACACTTATACTACCATTGCATGTCCTCAAGCTATTCTAACAGTATTCTGCCCACATTTTCATCTTCTTTGTTCGCGGAGGTTTTATGTTATTGTGACGCAGTTTTCTCTTCATCAGTCTACGTAGGGAGCCGGCAAGAAGAGCTTTTGCTCGCTACATACCTAGAACTAGATGAAATACAGTTGAATTAGATACCACTTTTGATTATTGAACTCATTTGAAAGCATTGTACAGAAAGGACAATGGCCCACTCAGGGTAAGTCGCAGCAACGCCTGATTTACCATTGTCGACTACCCCAAACGGGTAGGAACCCTTGACACACACTCGTGGCAAGATAAAACTGAACAATCAGTTTCCTCCTGATACAAGTGACTTTCCCTGATTCCTGGCGTCCTCTGAATGTTCATAAAGTTATTTGTGACGTGGATATCGAGACGTTTATACACAAGTATGCTTACCCTAAAGCCCTCCGAGATAACATAGTAAGTACACCAGAATCAACCAAGAATGCACAAATACGCTTTGAAAATATCCCAGATACACTTCGTGCGTCTAAGAAGATTCTACAGGATTGTAATAAAATCAATATCCCTAGATTCCATGGTTACTGATGAACTTGTCGAGGCATGTCGTTGGGATCGGAAAACAGCTTACATAATGTCTTTAGAACGTGGTGCTCCACGAGCCCCATATAGATACTGTGGCGCAGTATATGGTCTTATCTTATCAGTTGGGCTAGGAATGCAGGTCCTTGGAGCCTGTTGTTAGTTGGAGGGGAGCCTGGGAGAGCTACGTTAGCTGGAGGGCAGCTTGCGACACGCGACGACTCATGTCAGTCAACTCTTTATCACAAATAGCTTCAATAAATCCAAAATAGCAGGAATGCCGCGACGTCCGCCAGCTGTAGACGATTATGCGTCTGCGGTACCCCATGTAATGCTCCCATCATCTCCAAATCGCTACAAAACAATGCGCTAACATCACGATCCCAGGTCATCCTCGCCTCCTCCGATGCTGAGTTCCTTGACCAGTTGATCCCCGTTCTGAAAGATGCCACGCACTCGAACCGAACACCCCTCTTGACCCAGTGTCTAGGTCGATACTACGAAGATAGAGAAGCTGAGATCGAGCGCATTGGTCTGACCCGCCACGAGGAGTTTCTTGATTCCATCAACCATTTACAAAACGTCCGCGCCGAAACGGTTACTTTGACGCAAGAAATCTTGAGTCTAAACGAATCGATCGCTACTAGCACTAAGAAGTTGGCTGCGCAAAAGGAGGCTCTGGTCAACACCTCAGCTGTGCGACAGAACATCGCCGATGCTACCAGTGCTCTGAACGACTCTCTCACTATCCTTCGCGCCGTCAACAATGCGCACGATCTTGTGCGTCGCAAGAAATATTATGCCGCTCTTAAATCTCTCGACGATCTTCAGAATGAACATCTTGTTCCCATTATCCAGAACCGCTATTCCACGCAGCATCGGCTGGCCGATGTCATACAAAAATCTATACCCGCGTCCCAGAAGGCTATCTCGGAAGCCGTCATGACAGATTTAAATACGTGGCTGTTCCGTATTCGAGAAACATCCCAATTCCTCGGCGAGGTCGCATTCTATCATACTGAAATGAGGAGAACGCGACAAAAGAAGAGAGTCGAAGACGACCCATTTTTGGCCAATTTCAAGCTGAACTCAGCCATTGAGCTGGTCAGTGATGAAAATGAGGATTTCGACGTATTGAACAACGAGGAATTACAAGTGGACTTTTCTCCATTACTAGAAGCACTCCATATCCATGAAGCCTTGGGCCAGCTTGATAAGTTCCGATCGGAATATGGTGCCACACGACGTCAACAAAAGGATCTCCTCCTCCCCCAATCCATCGAGCTTTTGGCCGACGACGAGCAGTCTTTGAGTAGTCTTCTAGAAGGAATAGCAGGATTTGCCATTATTGAAAAGGCGACGATGCAGCGCATTCCACATCTGCGCTCAGCAAATGATGTAAGAACCAGAACCCCTTGGACCCGCTACTTCCACTAACAAGACTCTAAACAGGTAGAAGAGCTATGGGATTCTATGTGTACAGCTGTGATAAACCTCACTTCGAAAGGGTTGAGTAATGTTGAGGATGCCGAGGCCTTGATCAAAATTAAGACGATCATCGCTCTCTTCATCCAGACAATGGAGGTAAGAAATGCGCTATCCACTGATCCCTGGGCGCTCTCTATCATGGACATCGCTAAGACTTATTCAGGGCTGGGGATATGCAGTGGCAGCGTTGGATAACTTCCTTCTCAAGCTGTTTGACAAGTATGCAGAGCTTCTGAAGAAACGATTTAGCGAAGACTTCCAAGAGGTGAGTGTCTTCCCGTTCTCCACAAAATTGTATTGTTGCTCACATGTTCATAGATAGTATCGACGGATGACTACATGCCGATGGCCATCAATAATCCTGAGGAGTACGAAAAGGTGGTCAACGTCAGTTGGTTCTCACAAGAAAAGCCAACGGAACAGATCACGTAAGTATTCTCCATTCTGCATATAAGATGGCCAACTAACAGAGCAGGTACCCTTGTGTACTCCCATTCTCTCAGATGTATCCTCTGTGTTGCATAGACATCCGCAACTTCTTAAACCAGTTCTACTTCTTCTCCGACGACCATTTCCAACACCCTACAGTTATTGACGAAACACTCAGAAAGGTCAGTTACATCTTTTGGCAAATGGCTGTTTACTTACACACAATGTTCTTAGTCTCTGGACGAACTTCTTACAGAAAAGGTCTGCAAGTCGCTCGTAGAGCGTCTAAGCTCCCAGTATCTGGGCCAGATCGTCCAAATTCTCATCAACCTCGAGCATTTCGAAATCGCTTGTCGAGAGCTCGAGCAACTACTTATTCGGGCGCGTTCATCGACCTCAGCGGGCGGTCCCGTCACACTCAAGGCTACAGACTCGTTCCGTGACAACAAGAAGACAGCTGAAAAGCGAATCTTCGAACTCGTCAACTCAAAGATTGACGACTTAATCGACACAGCAGAATACGAATGGTATGTCATGTTGATAAGCCTATTTAACCATACTAATTTTATCTACAGGACTGCAACAACGGTTGAGAAAGAGCCTAGCAATTATATGCAGACTCTAACACGGTACCTGTCCAACATCATGAACTCGACTTTGCTTGGTCTACCTCGTGAGATCAAGGAGCTTATTTACTTTGATGCACTGAGTCACACCGCGGAGAAGATTATGGTAAGCGATCTCTGTTCTTCTCTTTTTGCCCTCCACTAACTATACCAGGCCCTCCCTCTTTCGAACGATGTCAAGCACATCAACCCTAATGGCGTGGCAGCACTTGCGCAAGACGTTGACTACCTTGTACAATTTGTCAGCAGTCTAGAGAACGGCCAGATGCTTCGAGAGAACCTCGATGAGCTGTCGCAGACCATTGCCCTTCTACAGACGGACAATCAGGACGAGTTCTTCGACATATCTACACGCAACAAGAAATACGGACGTGTAGACGCCCTCCACGGACCAATGTTGCTGGAAAAGTATGTTCAACTCAGATATTACAAAGGCTAGTCCAGACTACTGACAAAAGGCAGATTAACACCCGTTACGGCGAGCCCCGTTAGAAGCGCACCGCTCGCTGGTTTCTCATCACGATTTGGCATCGGCCGATAATGATAGCGTCACGTACTTATGATGACACCATGATAGAAGTAGGGTATAAGGAAATACAAGTAAGACAAAAACGAGAGCAGGCCCCCTGATAAGAAACAGGAGACAATTCTCAACTAAGTCTATCGTAACGAGCCCATAAAAAAACGACCCTTGCCTTCGTGTGTTGTCCGGCATCGGGCCTCAAAAGCCATCATAGAAAAAACACCATTTGACTCCATAACCTTTGACACCCGTGAACCTCAGCCAAGTTTTGGTCCTGCTAAGCATACATCAATCAATAACCATGTTTCTCTCTAGACCGTCGTAATCGAACGGTATAAGAAGTCGACCTCCTGGTCTCACTCGCTGTTGCAAGAGGCCATTGATCGAAAAGCTTCGAAAGTGGTTTTACTGCTCGCCGAACTCCTCATTGGGCATGGGAGCCTGTGATTCAATTAGTATGTTTAAAAGCAGCAGCACCAGACGCCAATACTTACTTGTTGAGGCGCCATGCCGGGATAAGGGTACATATCCCCAATAGGACCGTATGGATTCATGTTCGGTGGTTGGGTCTGACCATAAGCAGCTTGAGGGTTGGGGACTGTTTGGTCGGGGTACATGTTGGGTTGGTTGCGGTAGTCTTGCTCGGGCGCAATACCATGTCCCGCCATGTATTCCGCGCCCATGGGATGAGCTGGGTTAGGCGCCTGTGCCATGGGATGCTGCCCAGGCATCTGGGCCTGACCAGCCGGCACTGGTTGAGCAGCAGCAGTCTGGGTTGTCCTTTTCGCGTGGGAAGAGGCCTCCTCACGAGGAACAATGTCGATCAGGAAGTCAAACATATCAGACTTTGCCAGGGCAGAAGCAATATCTGAGCGCTGGAGGGTTCTGCGCTTGTTTTCTTCCGCGTGAATCCATGCGCGCATCGTCAACTCGGTAATGAAGATATCGCAACCTTTAGCAAAGAGAATAGGCGCTTCGGCCGAGATCATCTTGACTTCAGGGTCGGCCTTCATAACCTTCTTGATACGGGCCAATGGGAGCTGGTGGATCTTGTAGTCGTGAGTGTCATTCTCGAGATGTGAAATGGTATGTTGCCAGTAGGTTGTCAGGATATCTTTGTACTGGCCGGTTAAACCTTGGTGGGCCTACGTTAAGGTACCATTAGCTCTCTGTGCATATGGAATCATGATGGGCCATGATGGGTTGAGCTTCGACTTACATTGGCCCAAGGCCCGGTGTACAGCTCACTGGGAGCGAAACCTTGCGACGCGAGCTAGAGAAGTATTGTCAGCACGAGAGCAAGATCAAGGCTGAAGCTATCGCGCAACAAGCATATGATATAATGCAACTAAAAAGTTTCTAACGTACTTGAGCGCTGGCACCTAAGAAGCTATGGTTAGAACTCAGAAATCTTGGGACTTGGAGGGGTTGTTTTGGAAGCGCGTGAGTGAGCTGCTTGCTTACCGTAATGTCCACCTTGGCTCGGATCATAGACAGGTCTCTGTCGAGATTGTTGCGCGGCTTGGGGGTTTTGGGTGTCCATTTTGTCAAGATTTCTTTAGTGATGTTTGGGCTCCAAAAAAAAAAAGAGGAAATGCCTTGCTTATAAGATGGTTGGGTTTGAGGCCTGACACCTTTAACTTGAGCTTCAGTACAGTATGTGTGGATCGCGTTGGAAGGTTGGTGATGGTGGGTGGGCATGAAAACAATGACGAATTAGGTCCCAAGAGTTAGTGGGGAAAGTGCTTCCTTATGAGCTGGGCCAAAACTGGAAGTTGCAGTCGAGACATGGGAAGGTGGCTGGGGGTGGAGGGATGGCCCGACTGCCCGACAAGAACAGCCACATCATCCAACCGCCACACCACCGGACTTCTCCACAGACTTCGCGTCTCCATAATAAATTTTTCTGCCATTCTTGAAACTATTTCTTTCGCGTCAGCCTCTCGTCCACTTCTCTTTCCTCTTTTCTTCTTTTTGGTCGACAGCAGACCATGACAGACATCTCAGATGATCAGGTCGATGAGCTGCTGCGTAAAGCTGAGCAGCGCCTGAAAAATGGCTCTGCTTCTGCTATCGCAACCACCAACTCTACTGCTATAGTCCCGGTCGCCGCTGGCGACGCTGCGACAGATGTCAAGCAGCAAAAGTCTTCCGACAGCAGCAGCAAGAAAGATGGCCTGACTGTCCGAGCACCCCCTCAACCGCAATTAGGACTCAAGGTCAAGGAAAAGGTAAGACAAACTATCCCTTTGTCGCTTTCACTTGCGCATTTTATGAAGAAAATTTATCCCAATCTTTTGTGACATGGGACAGTATCCGTTTTGGATCAAATGCCCATGACAACATGATCCCTCATATCATAGTTACTCTGACTACCTCGCGCAAACTTTTCGTTACTTATTGCAACATACATTCTGGAGCATCTGGCTAACAAGTTTGCAATAGTCTACCGCAGGCGCCGACTGGTTCGATCTTCCCAAGACGAACATGACCCCCGAGTTCAAGCGAGAGTGGCAAGTCCTCCGCATGCGAGGCATCCTGGATCCCAAGCACCAGAAGAAGGCCCTCCGTGCGAGCGCTCCCGAGTACTCCCAAGTCGGCGAGATCATCGAGGGACCTACCGAATTCTTCAGCGCCAGGTTGACGCGCAAGGAGAGAAAGGGAACTCTCCTTGAAGAAGTCACACGGGGTCTTGATAGCCATAAGTTCACCGACAAGTACGCTGGCATCCAAAAGCAAAAGTCCAGCGGAAAGAAGGCGTTCTACAAGAAAGTAGTAGCACAGCGTCGCAAACGCCATTAGATAATAATAATAATCTTGATCAATTATAATGTCTTCTAGTCCAGTGAATAACGTTTGTCTCAAAGCGGCAAAGATTTGTGCCTGATTTGCAGACCAGCACGGCATTTCGCATACCTTGCCAGTAAAAAAATGCAATTGAATACATCCTCCCGATACAATCAGTAAACTAGAAGTTGCCCATAAGCTACTCGTGTGCTTTTGGCCATTGTTACATAGAAGATCTTGCACAGCATAGCAGGCGATGACTGGACTGTACACGACAATGGTTCCGGCTAGCGATACGTGAGGTTCAGGGTGCAAAGTTACGCCGCATTTGCACAGCTTATTCCAGGGCTTGTAAAGCTGAACTGTAAATCAAGCGCAAAACTACCTATAGTAGAGATGTTGACTCTCAAAGACTTTCACGTTCACTTCTCGCAAAGTTACAGTCCCTGATATCTAAAGGGCAGTTTTTTATTGTAGACGCGCGCTTATACAAGCGTCTAGTGACGAGGTGGTCCGTGCGCAGACATTGATCCGACGTTTTCTGGTTGGCGGCATCTCGAATCAATTTTCGAGCCTCATTATTGTCGACGCCAAGGGACAGGCAAGATGATGCGCCAAAGTATTAGACCCTTGCGGGTTTTCTCAGTATGTGCAAGGAAGATTTGACAATATCCAATGCGTCTCCAAACTAATTCGTGGCCCAGAATGAAGTGTCATGGATCACCCGTCGAACACAGGCCTCTTTGTACGTCTCCCCGCCGAAATTCGCCATTCAAGAACCAGAATCGCCCTCTCGAACGAATTGTTGCTAATTAATACAGGGCCAAACCAGGAGATCTCGTACCAAATAAGCTAGAGCCCAGCAACGACGACCAAGAACCCCGTTATCCTCGAGCGATCGAGGCCCTGCATCTCAAGCCTCTAAAGCGAGAGGCTGAGCACGGCATCCCCTCATGCGATCTTCAGCTCCGATCTTTCAGCGTTCAGCCCCTCGAATTCTTCTCCGATTTTGCTCTAAGAGCCGCATACTACCTCGGACTCCCCGCTTACGGACCCGTCCCTCTTCCACGCATCACAGAGCGTTGGACAGTCCCACGAGACAACTTCATCTTCAAGAAGTCGCAGGAGAACTTTGAGCGAAAGACGCTACGTCGGCTAATCCAAATTCGTGACGGAAACCCCGAGACGGTGCAGCTGTGGCTTGCGTACCTCCGCAAGCACCAGTTCTATGGTGTGGGAATGAAGGCCAACATGTGGGAGTTCAGCGAGTTGGGTGAGGGCAAGAAGATGGACGCTCTACCAGAGGCGGAGAAGGGTGAGATTGATTCCAAGTGGTCCCATCTCGGACAGACCAAGACTATTGGTACTATGGAGAAGGTCGAAGAGCTTCTGAACCAGAGACGGTTCCGGGAGGCTGCTGGTCTGAAGGTGCCTCCCACAACGGAGGTGTGAGAGGAGGTCGAGAACATGTTAAAAAGAGAATAAGATCCTTGTTCTCCGGCAAGAGTAGCCGCCTTCACCGGAGTCCAGAGGCATACTGTATCTGTCTTTGAGTTGTACAATAGGCCATGTAAGGCTTTGGCTTTGTAAAATCAGAATTTTGGAATGACAAAACGTCGGCAAGATCATTTATGTCCTAATATCCAGTACGGAGCCTTGTTCGGGTTGGATTTAATGACTGTACAAAGCATGTTTTTGGTTTATTGACATGATTATCGGATGTCGATGATAAATGTCAATATCTTCTAACACACATCGCAATTATGCCAGCCTCAACCTCGCATTCTATATATAGCGTCGAGTATAAAAAAAGTAACACAATGAGTTATTTGACGTTTATATTTGCTGAAGTCTGGAGTCTTTTCTCGTCTCAGTTCCTGTAACTCACTCCACGCGCCCCGGTAAATGCATACAAACTTCTCTTCACCTCATAACTTCGCCGTATTAGCACCGTTACCATTTACAAGGTCAATTCTCTTGAGGAGCTATCATCCTAAAATGCCACCAGTAAAAATACCCAGTCCTAGGGTCATCTTCTCGGGCATCCAGCCTACTGGGGTGCCTCATTTGGGAAACTATGTCGGCGCTCTACGACAATGGGTTCAGCTTCAGCGCACTGAGCCAGATGCCAAGCTCATATATTCTATCGTAGATCTTCACGCTATTACCATGCCACAGCCGCCGGAGCAATTGAGAAGGAGAAAAAGGGAGGCACTCGCTGCTTTGTTGGCGATTGGCATCGATCCTGAGAGAGCCACTTTGTTTTATCAATCTTCAGTGAGTATGGTCTTTATGGTCTTATACCTGTTACCGACTCGAATGCCTTTGCCGATTAAATGTTTCTCCATCACTGTTTACTGACGATATCTAGGTGCCGGCTCATTCAGAACTTATGTGGATTCTCAGCTGTACAGCATCTGTTGGATATCTGTCAAGAATGACACAATGGAAGGTGTGTTATATCTATTTTCACCAACAACCAGGACTGACACATATCAAGAGTAAACTCAACCTTGGTGATAAGTCTACAATAGATGATAAGCAAGCTAGTTCACGCCTCAAGCTTGGTCTCTTCTCATATCCTGTCCTGCAAGCCGCCGATATCCTTGTTCACAGGTCTGTTACTCATCCAAACGCGGCATTGATAACACAGGCTGACCTGGCCCAGAGCAACTCATGTTCCGGTTGGCCATGACCAACAGCAGCATCTTGAATTTGCCCGCGAATGCGTGACAAACTTCAACGCAGCCTACGGAAACCATCTCGTTTCCCCTCAAACTCTGATCCGTAAGCTTCCTCCTCGTTTTCCACTACATGATGCTTATAAGATGTAGCCCCGGTCCATAGAGTGATGTCCCTCAACGACCCAACGTCGAAGATGTCCAAATCACACAAGTCTGAAAAGTCACGTATTCTCATTACCGACTCCCCTGAAGACATCAAGGCTAAGATTGGCTCCGCAAAAACGGATTCCATACCCGGTATCACCTACGACCAGGGTGAGCGGCCGGGCATCTCGAACTTGTTGGATATCCTGAGCATCTTTGACGCCCAAAGCAGAAAGGGCGTTGAACTTGCGGATCAATACAATGACATCAGCCCCAAGCAGCTCAAGGAAATGGTCACTAATGCTGTAGTTGGTGGTCTGGACGGTGTTCGTGACAGGTATCTTGAGTTGTTAAACAAAGGAGATGAGTATCTCGATTCAGTTGAGAAGATTGGTGCTCAGAAGGCGCAGAAGAGCGCTGATGACACTATGCAAATCGTTCGAGATGCCACGGGGCTTTAAGCCTACCGTAATGGCAGAACCTATGTTTCCGATTTGAACGTGTGGTAACACGGTGTATGAGTAATAGACAGAATAGGGATACTTCGACTCGAATAACGCGGGAACTCCGTCTAACCCTTTTTATATGAACCATTCCTGCTCCTGTTTTTATAGCCTATTTCATGACGCATAAGCAAAATTAGAGCCTCGTGCTGACTGCCAAAAATCCCTGACAACCTGATTCGTGGCTCTCGCTCCTCGAAGACTGCATGGATAGCTTTAGTTCCGTGTTCGAGTTTAGCATTGGACACTCGACTTACCTGATAACTTTCTTCACAAATACTGACTTATCCTGAGGAGACAGCTTGTCACTGGGAAAGGTTTCATGCGCAAGTCCAGCCTCAAGCCAGCTCTTAGCCATGGGATACCGTACTACAAGCTTCTTGAGAGGCTCGCTCAACTTATCAAGCTCACTCCTAGATGCATTACCCCCCAGATTCCTTGCAAGGCTCTGTGCCAGTAGAGGGCCCAGCATTTGCATGGCTTGTTGAGCGACATCGTTCAGCTCTTGTGACTCATACTTGGTACTCACAAAGGCAGACTAGTCTGAAGTTAGCTGCGAGTAAACTTGGATAGAAAGGAGGACTTCTTCTTACCCAAAATTCTGCTGCGCTTGTTTTTGGGAGCGGCTCTTTTCCGTCTAATACTTCGAGAGTAAATAGGAAGAAGAATTCAGCGGCGTTTGAAGGTTCCAGACGAAGTAGGGTAACTGGTCGTTTGTTTAAGAGACGGGTGACGAAATCGATGCCATTTTGTGAAAGTTCCGGGTCTGCTTCGTGACCTGCCGTACAGTTCAGTAACCAAGTAAAGTGCAACATATCCATACCAAGTAACTTACTAGGTAGCTGCTTCAACAGTCCGATAACCCAGAGCAGGACCGAATTGAGCATATCCTGCTGGTTCTCCAGCCCGTCATGCTCTAATGAACTTACGAAAGAGCAAGCTGTCTTTACAAGTAAGCCTACTCTTGGTGTTTGAAGGCCTTGATATGTCAGATACTGCGCGACACTATGAGGTGGCAGTACAAATGGACCGGGCTCAGACTCGGAGAAGCCACTGCGCAGGGCGCTGCAGATTAGCTCAACAACTTCGCCACTACCATTGAATGATTCCTGAATCTGGCTGATGATAGACATTATGGTTCCTTGTAGCTGTATGAGTTGGGGGTCGACAGTTTGGGTATTAGCTTTGCCGCCTTCTAGATCAACCGAGACCTCAGACGATGCTTGAAGACCTTTGCCGATACTTGCAAGACATCGGAGTGACTTCAGTGCAGTATGGAGAGCCGGGCTCTCGTCCGGAGCGGCATATGCGCAGTAGCGGGGAGGACCAAAACAGGGCACGGGGTTATCAGAAGGTGATTGCAACAGTTCTAGAGAGCGCTGCACATCAGTCTGGACAAACCCGAGAAGTCTTGCACATGCTGAATACTTTTGGGCTGGATCAGGCATTGCCTGTACGACAGCCGCGATTCCACCAACGACCTTTTCGCTGGCTGCACAGTCGAGTCGTTCTCCGGAAACGAGGTTCTGATACTCGTTCAAAAAGCCATGGGCTTCAGTGTGAAGAGCACCTCGGCAAGAACCGCATAGTCTTAGTATAGACTTTGCTGCTGCATTCGCCATCGCATGTTCTCCGACAAATCCAAAAATGAAGTTCAAGGCCGGATGTAGTTCCGAAATATTTCGCTCGAAATATTCTGTGTAGCGCTCAATTAGAGCAACGCAAGTTTGCCTCACTCTGGAAGGCACTTCTACTTGTCCAGATCGCAAAGTCGCAAACAAAGATGATCTAAAAACAACCGAAAGGGCGTCATCACATCTGCTATCATCACTGGTGCAGTCAGCGAGTCCGCCGAGGCAAAAGGCTGCGGCCTCGAGCTGGAGCCATGACGATTCAGACAAAGCTTTAAGCACCAGGTCCGCGAAGGTCGCCACAAGCTGTGGCCCTACCAAAGTATAGACAGATTGAAGAAGATCGACAACATCCTTCCTGGCACTGGAGAAGCTTATCCTTTCGCTGGAGTCCCAAGACAGGAAATCTTTGGTGGGCGGGTAAACAATCTTCTGCCATGCATTTGACACAGCTTGCAGAGCGTGCGAGCGGGCTTGTGGAACCCATGTGTTAATCGACTCTGGGTCGCTATACATCGAATCAGTCATAGTTTCAGCATAAGTAAGCCAAAACTCAAGGGCTGGAACGAATATTCTGTCTTCGACGAGATCGCCCTGGGCAGCAAGCAGGCCACACAAATTCGACAACAGCCTCTGAGACCGGCTGTCGTCGCTTTGCATCAATCTATCAATTCTGGCTTCGCCGAATGCGAGCATGAGTTGACCAAATTGAACACAGTCAAAGTCGAAATCACCTTGGACTAATTCTTGGTACCGCCTCTGTGACCAAGGAGTATCAAAGAGTTGTGCAAGGTTCTCGAAATGCGAGTCGGTCAAAAACAACAAGCAGTTTGATAGGAGGTCGGTCATCAACTCTGCAGATACGCTGTAAAGCTCGTCGATTGTGAGTGAGGTGATAGCAGCTGTTATCAATGGTCCAATGGGCTCAGACAGTCTAGTGTCTCTCGACGATGACTTCTGAGCGAACCAAACCCAGGACTATATGTGAATTAGCGACCAGTTGAACGCAGAGGCGTGTGACCTACCTGTAAGCACTGAATTGCATCCTCATGGGCAGCCCCAGTTGTTACTTGAGGCGACATGCCGCGACTCATGAGGGCCACCGCATCAGGAAGGTTCTCGAGAATAGCATCATAGACGCCAATACTATCGATATATTAGCGGATTCCCCAAAACGGTGTGACGGGACGAACTTCTTAGGCGAATTCAGATTAATCTTGGTAACTTCGTCCAACACGTTCTTCAAAACCCAGAGGACAGGCTGCAATTGTGAAGCATCCATACGCTCGATAAGTGAAGACGAGTCGGGGGCCTCACGAAGAGCATCTGGCTGGCATGGCTGGCCCGAGACTAAACAGAGTATGAGATGATGGATGAAGCGGCTCCAAACTTGGTGGAAGTTGAGAAAAAAGGTAGCAAGGGCTGAAGCGAGCTTCCTGGCGACTAATGGTGAGGTCCCACTACGCAGCGTATCAAGATATCTTCCTATCATGACTACCAGTAACTCGGCGGCATTTTCCGGGGTTAGAGACGAGCTGCTGGATGTCAGTGGAAATGTCAGGCTAAATCGAGCTTTGTTTAAATACCTCTCATTGTTGAGCTTTATAACGATGGTGAGCGCGCCGAAGAATCTGACTTGTTCTTCAGGTCTCGCAAGCAGGTCACGAGCAAGGCCCCAGGCCTCTGGAGAATCTTGAAGTCGTGATAAGATGGCCTGTGTTTGCTTAATGATCTCAGGGGGGTTCGGTTGGTACAGGGACAAGATGAGCTGTGGACAGGTCAGCAAGCTTTCACATCAGACTCCCTGCCTTATGACAAGACAGATCCAGGTCGTTTGTGTTAACGCACGTTCTCAACCTCCGGAATCGACATCGATATCGGGTCTTCAGCCATAGTGAAAGAGCAAATGAGAAATGCTACGGCTTTACTCTCAGGGGTACTGGCCAATACAATAATCTAGGCAAAATTCGACACTGTGGCAAACCCGGTGACCCTCAAATAGCTATCATACAGGGACGGTTCGATTTCCAAGTATCGCAAGTATGAGAGAACGGAGCCTGGTTTCAGGTCGCCTGCAACTTTCTTAGGGGAAATCTCTGATATGGCCTGTCTATGATGTGTCAGCAATGAGTGAAGAGATAGCTAAGGGAAAGACCATACTTGGGCAGTGGTTATTTTGATGTCTAGTGTGGATATTCAATAACTTCTGGAAGTATTGTCGAAATATTCCACACGACAAGATGCCGGGATTGTTGCTAGGGTATCTAATCTAATTGTGCATAGATCCCTTTGGGGGGCAATTTTGGTGGAAGGACAGGGCAAGAAATAGGGTATATCGAGGACTGAAGCAACCCAGTATGATCGTCCTCAGGTAGAAAATAAATCGAATCAAGCCTTGGATGGGTCGCTTGTCTAGGTTGCGGTTGAGTCAGGGGCTTAAAACATGTAAGCGTGCCCGGTGAGGTATTGAAAGCTTATGGTAAGGCCAGACCAGCCCGTCGCTGGAAGCCCAGGGTACATGTACCTGAAGTGGGGTACATGGGAAGCCTGTCACGATGATGGATGGTGACTTGAGTTGTGTCGAATCGGGCGTGGGGGTGGTTGATTGGTAGGTATAAAATAAAATAGGAGGTGCTCTCTTTTATAGGTAAGTTTGGTGGGTAGATGATATATCTTTTTTTATCAAATCTCCCACGATCGAGATGGATTGTCGATTAATAGATATGAATAATTCTTAGTACTTTGGCCCATGTCTATAATCACTTGTTGAAGCCAAAGGCCATCTCGGTCAGGCAAGCAAGCGGCTTCCTTCGGGGCAGCGGCCTTTCAAAGATCCGCTCATACTGTTTTGCCCCGCGCTACGCTATCTAGTCTAGGTAGGTGCGGGCAGTGGAAAGATGGGAAGGAAAGATCAGGCCCAGGGTTGCACAGCGGGTATGTTAGGTGTAGGTGCGTACGGGCGGGCATCTGTGATTGACACCCGCATTTCCTGCTCCGGTCCCATGAGGCTTGACACTTCTTTTGATCTCATATCTCAACTCTTCGTTTCTGTATAAGAACACTCTCTTTCTTGAACAAGTTTTGTTGTGATTCTTGCCTGCATATTCACTATAACTTGTGCTATCAAGGTAAGCAGACCAGCAAACAACTCTTCACGGCCATGACTCCGTCTCCAAGCCCCTCATTCTGCTCCTCATCATGATGCTTGGTTAAGATACAATCCCTCATTCTTTCGCACATTCCCTCATATAGCATGACTCTGTCGCTCTGTCTCTTAGACGTCTTCATATTTCACTTCACGTCGCACACTTGTATCACCTGCTCTGTAAGAGTGAAGCCATTCCATTGAACTATACTGACACCCACCTTTCAAGCCCTTGGACATTTGAGCTTCTAGCTTGCTCAGCCAATCCTCTTTTACACTCAGTTCGTCACTTCCATCTCGAGGCCTGTTTGTTGCGTGCGTCTGATTGTCAATGCTCTTCCAGACCGCGACCTCGCTCCTCCGTTCAGCTCCTCGACGACTAGCTGCTGCTTCACGTTTATCATCACGCCGCAGGACCTCTTCTGAAGCCATGGCCAAGCTTGACACTACTTCCAGGCTGACTCTCCTGAGGGGTCTAATGAAGGAGCGCAATGTTCAAATCTATAGTACGATTCCAATCTACTTGATTCACATGCCTTTAAGAGAGCATTGCTAACAACAGATCAAGTCATTCCGTCGGAGGATAGCCACTCCTCCGAATATATCGCAGAATGCGATGCCAGGAGAGCTTACATCTCGGGGTTCACTGGCTCTGCTGGATGTGCCGTTGTCACCTTGGATTCTGCTGCCCTTGCCACTGATGGTCGTTACTTCAACCAAGCCGCATCTCAACTCGACAACAACTGGACACTCCTCAAGCAAGGTCTTCAAGATGTTCCTACTTGGCAGGACTGGTCCGCCGAACAATCCTCTGGTGGGAAGAATGTGGGGGTCGACCCGACACTTATTTCTGGCTCTACAGCCAAGAATCTGACTGAAAAGATTCGGAAAAATGGCGGTGCTGGGCTGGTTCCCGTTGATGGAAATCTGGTCGATCTGGTTTGGGGTGATGAGCGTCCTGCTCGTCCTTCTGAGAAGGTCATCATCCAGCCTGATGAACTCGCGGGTGAGTCTGTGTCAAACAAACTCAACAAGGTCCGACAAGAAATGGGCAAAAAGCGTTCGCCTGGCTTCCTTGTTTCCATGCTGGATGAGATTGCTTGGCTATTCAATCTGCGCGGCAACGATATCCCTTTTAATCCTGTCTTCTTTGCTTATGCCACGGTTACGCCCGATGCTGCTAAGCTTTACATAGATGACTCCAAGCTGGATGATAAGTGCCGCTCCCATCTTAGTTCGAACAAGGTCGAGGTCAAACCATACGATGCTATCTTCGAGGATTCTCAAGCGCTTCATGCCGCTGCCACCGAAAAGATCAAGACTGACGACAAAGCTCCCAAGGGAAACTTTCTCATTTCCAATAAAGGTTCATGGGCGCTCAAGCGGGCTCTCGGAGGTGACTCTTCGGTTGATGAAATCAGAAGTATCATTGGTGATGCAAAGGCCATCAAGACCGAGGCCGAACTCAAGGGCATGAGAGACTGTCATGTGAGAGACGGAGCTTCACTGATCCAATATTTTGCTTGGCTCGAAGATCAGCTGGTGAATAAGAAGGCGACCCTTGACGAAGTCCAAGCAGCCGATAAGCTTGAAGCGCTCCGCAAAGAAAAGAAGGACTTTGTTGGCCTCTCATTCCCAACCATTTCTTCTACTGGTGCTAAGTAAGTACCACAACTAGCTTCGACTGAGACGCTCGTGGCTTATAAAGCGGCTGATCACCGCTTGTACGCTGTGGATTTGCTAACTATTCACTTATAGCGCTGCGATCATTCATTACGGTCCCGAGCGTGGAAACTGTGCCACTATCGATCCCAACGCCATCTATCTTTGCGATTCTGGCGCTCAATACCGCGACGGCACTACCGACACCACTCGAACACTGCATTTTGGCACGCCTACGGATGCTGAGAGAGAAGCATACACTCTGGTTCTGAAGGGACACATCTCCCTGGATCAGGCTATCTTTCCTAAGGGTACCACCGGCTTTGCCCTTGATGGCTTGGCCAGGCAACATCTCTGGGTAAGCAGCTAGCAAAATTATGTCAGTTGAGATACCTAATACGTATGACAGAGAAACGGACTGGATTACAGACATGGCACTGGACACGGAGTCGGATCATTCTTGAATGTTCACGAAGGTCCTATTGGCATTGGTACTCGTGTTCAGTACGCTGAAGTAGCTCTTGCTCCAGGAAACGTATTGTCAAACGAGCCTGGATATTACGAGGATGGCAAATACGGCATACGAATTGAGAACATGGTTCTCGTCAAAGAAGTCAAAACCAAGCACTCGTTTGGCGACAAACCTTTCTTGGGCTTCGAGTATGTCACTATGGTGCCATACTGCCGAAATCTGATCAACACAGCACTACTCACATCCGAAGAAAAGGACTGGCTGAACACCTATAACAAGAAGGTCCTGGAGAAGACGCAAGGTTACTTCGAGGGTGACGACGTGACACTGGCCTGGCTCAAGAGAGAAACGGTGCGAATCGATTAAGTAATAAACTCGGCTAGTGACGCTACAGACGTACAAAGGTAGCCATTATGAACGTCGCCAGGAACGAGGCAGTAAATAATGGCCTGTTCTTGCTCTTGTTCCAGATCGAACTCTTCTTCAATAGCTTTTCAATACCAAGAGTTCGAGGGATATCCAAGCCCCAACGAGACGCAAGCTGATTATGTGAGACTAAAGGTTGAGCGGAAAGAGGCGGATATATGACTTACATGGATGGAGAAGGCAATCACTCCTGCAAGGAACGCAAGGGTTCGTGAAAAGAGGGCGACTACAACCCCAACTCCAAATCCTGGATCCAATCATGAGCCAATCATTCGTCTTGAGGTCATCCAGGGGAAGAAACATACCAGCAACACTTCCGCTAGAAAGCTGACGGACAGTATCTGGGGAAACATCGAAAGAGCGGTTTCGTCGAGGAGGTCCAGTAGCAAGTGTGGGTGCATCACAGCGAATGACAGGTCGTGTCGCAACGAACGCTCCCACACAAGTCGCCGGTGCGATGCCGCGGCTCATGGCTCGGAGAGCTACTCTGGAGTTGAAAGTACGATACATTGTTCTCAGTATGGTTCGTCCTGGGCCAATTGATTCAAATTTTCAACTGAGAAGTTAAGAAGTAAGATGTTGACTTGAGGTAAGAAAGTAAAGGGTCTCTCTAGTGTCAATTCGCCTATTACGTCAGTGACACTGGATCTCCCCGTCATGAGCTGTCAGCCAATGGCTGATCAGCCTAGGTTAAACAAAGAAATTCCAGCTGCAAAGTCGCATAAAATGGAGATACTTTGACAATGGAAGTTGAAACGAAAATTGATTGACCGCAAATTCTACATTTGCAGATCATGATCTTTGTACCAGCGCCGGCTGTCGAAAGCAGTGAAAGCCAAAAAATGGATAAAGCAAGCAATTAACAGAAACAACAGGCCAGCAGGTATATCTTGAAGCGCCCAACGCCGTCCTTACTCCCAAACCAAATTCCCATTGATGTCAATCCAGATCCCTTTCGCTCTTTTGTCTTAACCCAGCCCACCCCACATACCGCGTATCCGTCTTGCTAGCTGGATATCCTTCTGCATAATAGTGACGCGCTTGGCGTGGATGGCGCAAAGATTGGTGTCTTCGAACAGATGAACCATGAATGCCTCGGCGGCTTCTTGTAGAGCCATGATGGCCTGACTTTGCCAGCGTAGGCCCGCGTCGGCGGGACGCATCGATAGTGCGATTTCTCGAACCTGTTGAGCCGGATGTTAGTTCCTGATCGCGTGAGGAGTAGGAGCCTGAAGGACGAACAAGGCGCGCAAATGGTAGCTTTCGTAACAGAAGTTTAGTACCGCTTTGGTAATGTCGGATTTCGCGAAGAGCGACAGTGCCAGGACGGTAGCGACGCTTTGCGCGGACGGGGACCGGGTCGCCAGCTGGCGGTAATGTCAGTTCACTCGCTCATCATTGTAAGTGCGTATTCGGTTTATATCGTACCTTGAACAGCACTCGGCCGCGACTGGCGTCCCGCACCCGAAGCTCTCGATTTCTTAGTGGGAGGCATTGAAAGAGCGTGTTAGGACAAAGAGCAAGGAGGGTTCCAAAGCTTGAGAAGCTTTATAGCAAAAACATCAGCATGCGAAAAGAAGGGTGAAGTAAGTTGCGTTCTTGAACAAAATGCTGGAATTCGAAACAATGTAACCAGATTGTTGGTGACAAAGCCTGTAGGTGTAGAAGACAGGCGAGAGTATGGGATGCATCGCAAGGTGGGAAGGAACCACCGCGATTATGGGGAACGAGCGTTCGCGCGCGCGCGGTCCCAGCCCCGCGATTTTTATTTAATTGATATTCAGCCACACCTTCCGTCCAGCACGAGCCACATTTCACCTACCCCTAACGTTACCTCTAATACCGTTATTCCACTAGGATTCCCGACGGGCGGGACGGTGGGGGGGGCATACCTAGCTATCGTAACGTGGCTCGTCCTATTCCGTCATCCTCAACACGATCATTGAACTTCACACTTTCACTTTATCTTAAGTCACATATTTCCGATCTTCTTTATGCCCAAAGAGACAACGATATCAAGTTTGTACCCATAAAGTTCTTCTACATGAAAGACAGTGACGCTTTCTCTCTATCACACTGGCCCGGATTATAATCTACTCTGCTCCAGCTCCAGCATCCACATACAACAAGCTGTGTGCCTACACATTACTTTAGAAAAGCAATATTGACATTGGCGACGCCTGACATTGAACCCGCCTCAATGGATCAAGTCATGGATGGAGGTCGTTTGCCTCTTGAGGCGTGGTTCTGGGAGATGCCAACATGCACTCGCTGGTGGACAACCGCCACGATTCTGATGAGCGCCCTGGTTCAGTGCCAGATGGTGACGCCTTTCCAGTTGTTCTATAGTTTTCGGGCTGTTTTTGTAAAATCACAGGTCAGTACTGTCTTTGGGATGTTCCTCTTCCCTTTGCCCGTGATATATCTGTGTTGGGGACATTTATGCTGACAACACCCATCATACAGTATTGGCGACTATTGACGACATTCTTATACTTCGGTCCCTTTTCACTCGATCTGCTGTTCCACGTCTACTTCCTTCAGCGATACGCACGGCTTCTCGAAGAGTCTTCGGGTCGTTCACCCGCGCATTTCTCGTGGTTACTTCTCTATTCGATGACCTGTTTAATCGCTATATCGCCACTCGTCTCCATGCCATTCCTCGGCCACCCGCTCTCCTCGACGCTCGTATACATCTGGTCGCGAAGAAACCCCGATACTAGGCTCAGTTTCATCGGCCTACTCTCTTTCACCGCTCCGTACTTGCCCTGGGTTCTGATGGGCTTTAGCCTTGTATTGCATGGCACTATCCCCAAAGACGAGATCATGGGAGTCGTTATTGGGCATGTATGGTACTTCTTTTCGGATGTCTACCCACCTCTGCACAACGGATCTCGCCCTCTGGATCCTCCTACCTGGTGGAGGCGCTTGTTTGAAGCGCGCCCTCAAGTTGATGCGGATGACAGCACCAACGATAACGACATCTTGGTGGCGGAAGCAAGAGGAGCAGCGCCTCGTGAACTGTAAAATATCGAGGACGGTTTGGCAATAGCCGTGTGCTTAGGAAGTTTGGTGTAAGACCAGCTTGCCCTCTCGGCAAGGTTTGTCTCAATTGTTTTTTGTTGTTTGGCGTTGAAAGGTCAAGATTAGGAAGCATTACACAAGACACAGACGTCGGAACTGTGAACGGCGTTGGTTTTTATAGCGTGAGAATTGAAACAGAAATTGACTTCATCTCTTGAAACCAAGGTGGCTACTCAATGTGATCTACAACGATGAGGCTCTACAAAACTGTCTCATGATATGATATGCCTTAAAGCGCTTCCCGTCTACAGCCGTCGGGCACCAGTTTTTGCAAGGCCTCAGACCCTCAGTACAGTAAAGTTCAGCATTCCGATAGCCGGTTACCAGTCAATCTAAAGCTACGATGATCCTCAGAGCTGGAGGCTTGTGATTGTGATGTCAGTGGAACAGATCAGACCCTGACTGCAACTAACTTGGGCTTTAGTGTAGCGCTGATGTGCTGACGTCGCTCGCTAGCTTTCGCCGGACATTTCATGGTCTGACCCCGCCGTCATGGATGGAACCTTTGAGATCCAGCAGTCCATATCCATAATACATAAACAGCCTTAGACCCCGGGCAGCATTTTGCAAGCTTCAAATAAAGCCTTCACCTGCTGACACCCTGGATTTTGTGGCCCTCTTTGCTCTTCCTCCCTTTGACCTTCACACAACCTCAACTGCGTAAATCTGCTTTACTGCAACAATGCGAGCTTACTTCTATGATGGCCTCCCAGTCTGTATACCCTGCTCTCGCTGCCCGACCTCTCGACTAACAAAAATTACAGGGCGACCAGCGCCTCCCCCACAACTCGGGAAAGCCTGTCAGCGTTGACGATCTTATGAATATCGGCGTTTACTATTACCATCTTCCCGAACTCCAGCAGGTCGACAACCTTGCGAAGCAGCGTGATTACAAGAACCGCGACGAGATCACCGTCTCTCCTCAGGCCATGGGCGATGTTTACGAGACAAAGGTCAAGTCTTTCTTCGCTGAGCACCTACACGAGGACGAGGAGATTCGCTACATCCTTGGTGGGCGTGGATACTTCGATGTTCGAAGCAAGGACGACGACTGGGTCCGTGTTTTGCTCGAGAAGAACGATTTGCTTATTCTGCCTCCTGGCATTTACCACCGTTTCACCACCGATGAGAGCAACGTGAGTTTGGAGAAGCACTTTACCTACATTCAAGACTGACCGGTCTACAGCACGTCCATGCCATGAGACTATTCAAGGAGGACCCTAAGTGGACGCCTCTGAACCGAGGCCCCGAAGTCGACAAGAACGAGCATCGACAAGAATACGTGAAGCAATTCATCGGCGAGCCTGCCCAGTAAGAAGACCACGTGGGAAACAAGCCGTGTTTGATTGTAGAGGCTAAGTGGCAGGCGAACAAGTACATTACCGGTCCAACTCAAGACCAACAGCCATAAATAGCGCTGCTTGAAAACTCGGTGCTACGGTCGAGAGCACAACTTTGACGTGATCCAGAATTTTTTTGCGTCATTTCCAGGGTCCATTATGGCTGATAAGCATACGACCTTCGATCGATCTGCTCGAAACCGGAGAGCGAAAACCACAGCCAAATGAGCAGTGTGAACAAGCTTGGATATCCATTGTTTGATGACATAGTTTACCTTTTATTCGAAAATGAGAGTTAGCGGGAGTTTAAAGAAGCTGTGTTCCATGACAATTGAATAATGTGCACCTATCTCCTGGCGTAGAATTGAAGCTGTCTCTGGGTCCGACATCCATATCTCATGATAAATTATGAGGCTAGTCGTCATGAACTGATTCATCATGGTCAGCAAGCACTGTAATCAAGCTCCTGGCATTGGCTTCTGGTCCACAGACTACCGCGAGTGGGTAACGTTATGGATGTCTAATGGCGAGCGACTTGCTTGAAGACTGCTGCGACCAAGGTCTACTGCTGGTTGACTGACAAGCACTTGTAGAACCAGCTCGTCATGTTCATTGTACTGGTTTCGCAATTTATCGATCAAGTGATACAGACTTATATGTTCTGCTTTGCCATTTTTTATACGTGGATGCACACCTTGTACCAGCAGACGCCACACTAACAATGCAAGATCGAGAGAGGTTGACCGCTATTCAGTAGTTCATAGGCCTTGTTATATGCACGCAGGTTTCAGGTTAAGTTCGCAAGTTATATACTGCCAGTTTAAACGAATTTTCTGATCAAAGCCAGCACGACGTGTGTCGTCAAAACCATCGTATTTCTAGTACTGATACCCGATCCCGATACGTGACTACTATAGGTACCTACAATACAGTACCTATAGCCGCCGGTGCAGGCATGAACCCCGCCTAAAAACACAACGAGGCCCTGGTGTTTCATTGATGGTCAATAGCTGGACCGTCTTCTTCGGAATATAAACCTTCCTTTAACATCAGCCTGGATCAAGAACAAACCAAGACATACAGCTCAATTGTTGAGATATAGCTTCATACTGCAACATGGATGCACGAACAGAAGTCTCAGATGCCACCGAGGCGTCAACAAGACCACGAATAGCGCAACTCCCTGCTAGTTGTGACCCTCCGCAGCCCAATGCTGCTGTGAAGCAATTGGTCTGGGTGGTATGATCTCTTCTCAACGTTCCCTCACCAGTTTCAGGATACTCATGATGTACAGATCTTTGGAGGGACAGGACAAATGGGACACAGCCTTGTCAAAAGCGCACTTACACATGGAGATTTAGTGACGTCGGTTGGTCGCGTGTTTGAGACAAGCCTTAATGACATGGAGAATATCCATGAGAACTGTCTCGGCGCGTTGTGCGACGTTCGCGCCCGCGAATCCGTGAATCGAGTCATCGAGCGCACGCTCCAACGCTTCGGCCGCATCGATATCGTCGTCAATTGCTCTGGCTACGGTGTGATTGGCGCCTGTGAGGATCAGGATGAGCACGATATACGCAATCAGTTCGAGACCAACTTCATGGGGACACTTCACATCATCCACGCTACACTGCCCTATTTTCGGAGACAGAATGCTGGCCGTTATCTCATCTTCAGCTCGACTTCTGGCGCGTTGGGTGTTCCTGGCCTGGGCCCTTACTGCGCGACTAAGTATGCGGTTGAGGGCTTGATTGAGGCCATGCTCTACGAGACCGATGCCTTTAATATCAAAGCTACGCTGATCGAGCCAGGCCATGTAAGGCCTGAAGAGCCCGAGATCCAAGACTCAACACTTCCAACATCCTGGGGTCATTTTCTCGTGAAGCCGCCGAGCGAAACATACGGTCATCCAACATCGCCCGCATTACACGCCCGGCGGATCGTCCAGTGGCTCGGCGACAAGTATCGACCTACAAGTGCAGTCAAATGCGCCGAGCTTGTATGGCAACTCGGGCACTGCTCGTATCCTCCCCTTCGTCTTTTGTTAGGAAGCTATGCGATTGAAAGCATTCGCGATCGCATGCGGTCCGTGACTGAGGAACTGGAAGATTGGAAACACCTCAATTTCCCTGCTGGACCAGAAGACGACAGAGAAACTGGCGAAGAAACAGCAATGCCAGATGCCCCCGAAGCTGCTTTGTAACGCACAGATGAACATCATGGGTATCGGCACATGAAATGGCCTAATTGAAGCACCACGCGCATTGGCATATTGGCTCGCTCGTACTGGGTGGAGCAGCCGGGAGCTAAATCCTTACGAGGCACAGGACACACACAGATTCTTTACGAGCTTTTCTGATGCAACCTGGACCCTGGAAAAAGATGCCGTATGAGCTATCGGCTCTGGACCGAAAAAAGGGCTGCAAACTAACGTCACTAGACCGTCCCTGTTCATATGACTAAGCCTAATATCTTGGTTGCTCCACGTCTCCCCTTGTGCCCCTCGACCTTGTGGCTTGTACTTGGCTAAATAGTCAAAGGGAGAAAAAGTATCCAACGGGGTAAAAGACTGCGGATTTGTCCAACACGCGTTGTCCCTTTCTCCTTTTTTCATTTTCTGCGACCCGTGATATTTTTGACGCAGTCTTTCTTCGCTGCATCAACCCAACGACTCCTATTACCCAATTCGACAACTGGGCCCGTTACTCCCCGTCGCAACCCAGCGCTGATCCCCCGTTTCGACTCCGCGATTGTTTCGTTCGTCTTATACAAACGATGACCGATAAGAAGAACGAGGACTACGTCGTCCGTATGGGCGACGACAACTATGACAAGAACGAGAAGCCCAGCTTTCAGCCTCGGTCACCGCCTCCTATGGCATACGGCTCAAGTCCAGTCGGTGGTCTTGAACAGCTGGAGAAGAGCCCGCCCCTGTCTATCTTGGCGTATTGCTTGTCCTCGATCAGTATGACCGTTGTGAACAAGTATGTGGTTTCGGGCAGCTTCTGGAACCTCAACTTTTTCTACTTGACTGTTCAGGTATAGTCACTGGCGCAAACCATCTCTCAGTGCAGATTTTAACGTCGAGTTCTTGATAGGCTATCGTGTGTATTGGCACGATTACTCTATGCAAGCAGCTGGGCCTGATAAAGGTTCTCGCCCCTTTCGATGTCGACCGAGCAAGAAAATGTACGTTTGCTGCAATTCCGGACTACACTTCAACCACTAATACGAAAAAGGGTTCCCTATCTCGCTTCTTCTTGTGGGCATGATCTACACCAGCACAAAGTCGCTTCAGTTTCTCTCAGTCCCTGTTTATACGATTTTCAAGAACCTGACCATTATCGTCATCGCGTACGGTGAGGTGCTTTGGTTCGGTGGTAGCGTTACTCCTCTGGCCTTGCTCTCTTTCGGGCTTATGGTTCTGAGCTCAATCGTTGCCGCTTGGGCCGATATTCAGAGCGCTATCAATGGCGACTTTGGCACTGGAGACTCTGCTGCTGCTGTATCTACACTTAACGCTGGTTACGCTTGGATGGGTATGAATGTATTCTGCAGTGCGGCCTATGTGCTCGGTATGCGCAAGGTTATCAAGAAGATGAACTTCAAGGATTGGGACAGTAAGTCAAATGTTGGCGGTGTGATGTTTCTAAGCTGACCTTGTGTAGCCATGTACTACAACAATCTTCTTACGATCCCTGTTCTTGTTATCTGCTCTCTCCTGACAGAGGACTGGTCAGCCTACAATTTCTCTCGCAACTTCCCTGATGATACTCGTAACAAAATCATCATCGGCATGATTTACTCTGGCCTCGCTGCTATCTTTATCTCCTACTGCTCCGCCTGGTGCATTCGCGTTACCTCCTCGACCACATATTCGATGGTAGGCGCCCTGAACAAACTTCCTATCGCAATTAGCGGCCTGGTCTTCTTCTCGGCCCCGGTCACTTTCGGCAGTGTATCTGCCATTTTTATCGGTTTCATCAGTGGTCTCGTTTACGCCTGGTCCCGCGTGCGACAGACGATGTCATCTGGAGGCTCGTTACCTACCGTGGCACCTCCCATGAGCGCCAGTGCCAAGAGCAACCGCGATGCCAATTCTTAGATGAGATGAAACAAGACACAAGATTTCAGGGGACATACTACGCAAGGCGTCAGTGGTGCAGTTAAACAACTTCTGTGACAGACGGAGTCAGGAATTCGGTAGAGCCCAGTTCAAGGACTTGGGACTTGTAAACTTTTAATGAGCGCGAAAAAGCGCATTGCTTCTTGAGATATAGACCAACAAAAGTTAAGGGCATGAATATCTGCATACTGAGCGCATGTACTTTACAATGTTGTCTGTCGAATTGTACTTGAAGATAACAGATAGATGATTCCAACCGTGGTCAAAGTGTTAAAGGAAATAGATCCCTTTTTGTTGAGGATATGGAAAATATGCATTCTTATCAATGGTATACATAGCTTAACAATTAAGATCCTCATGATCACCTTCATGGTCATGATACATTTCTGTTGGAAAGATCGACACGTGCCAATCCGATAAAGGACCCACGTGGGGCAGCGCCAGCTGAGGACGTCACTTTTTATGTCCAAGCTTTTTTGCTTCTTCTCCAAAATGTTGGGGATCTTTTTTGACATGGAAATGAAATGACGTCTCTGACTCCTTTGATCTTCTGAACCAGCTACATTAGCTCTCTGTGTGTCTCACGCCATGATATAGCGGGGGAAAACCACTACAGACCACGCACAACCCTCAATTCCTATAATACTTCTCCTCTTCTCGATATCTTCTTGGATCAATCATTGTCTAGTTTACTCCCTTCTTGTATGGTGTATAGCACCTGATCGCCAGCAGGATGCTGTACTTCCTTCATAGGCGTGAGTTTCCAAGCTTCGTCCATGGTGTAACACTTCTTATTTTCTAACTTGTATCCCCGTGCAGCTTTTGTGGCCGTAGCAAGTACCGTTGGTGCCGCCCCAGATGACCGTGAGTCCGCGATGAAAGCTCCCAGAGCTCCCAAAGCTCGTAGTAGCGCTAACACCGCGTCTAGTCAAACTCGTTACATCGTTCTTGATATCCTTTCCTCTCGCGGCTCTCCTCAAAAGAATTCCCGATTCAAGACCAGAACTCAAGAACCTCTTCAGTATTGGGTACGACGGCAGCTTACTATCAATTCAATTGTTGACCCTGCTAACATGTCCGACTAAGTGTGTCCCTCTTCTACCTCGTCGGCCTGTTTGACCTTTGGGATGGCGCCCGAACCCTCTTGATCAGCGCAGGCGGCACCTACTGCATTGCCAAATACCTTCGAACGAGCCCCTACATGCCATGGATAGGATTCGCTTTCGTAATGGGACATATGTCTATCAGTCATATCGCTCGCCAAGCCGTCAACGATCCGTCGAGCGCCGATGTTACAGGTGCTCAGATGGTGCTTCTTATGAAGCTGAGCGCATTCTGCTGGAATGTCGCCGATGGACAGCTCCCAGAGGAGCACCTGTCGGATTTCCAAAAGAGAAACATGCTTAAGGAGCTGCCTCCTGTGTTAGACTACGCTGGCTGGGTCCTGTTCTTTCCTGCACTCTTCGCTGGCCCATCATTCGATTTCGTGGATTATCGCAAATGGCTTGACACGAGCCTGTTCGACGCACCGAACGTTGATCCTTCAAAGAAGCCTCCTGTCCGAAAGAAGCGAAAGATTCCTCGAAGTGGTGGTCCCGCAGCTTGGAAAGCTGCGAGCGGTATCTTCCTCATCGCCATGTTCATGGGCCTGGGTGGTTCATACTATCCCACCTTGCTCACCACTGATAGCTTCCTGAACTATGGCTTCCTCCGCCGTGTCTGGATCATGCACATGGTCAGCTTTACTGCACGACTCAAGTACTATGGCGTCTGGTACCTTACTGAGGGTTCTTGTATCCTTGCGGGGATGGGCTACAACGGCGTGGACCCTGTTACAGGCAAGGTCTTCTGGAACCGGCTGCAGAACATTGACCCGTGGGCTGTCGAGACCGCACAGAACCCACGCGGGTACCTTGGAGGATGGAATATCAACACCAGCAACTGGCTGAGGAATTATGTCTATCTGCGGGTTACGCCCCGGGGTAAGAAGCCTGGTTTCCGTGCTAGCCTAATGACTTTTGGCACCAGTGCTCTATGGCATGGATTCTACCCTGGATACTATCTCAGCTTTGTTCTCGCCAGCTTGATCCAGGACTCTGCAAAGCGTAAGTTACTTTGATTCTCTACAGATGTGATACTAATAGTCACAGACTTTCGTCGTCATGTTCGTCCTTTCTTCCTCGATCCTATCTCAGGAAATCCTTCGCCTAAGAAGAAATACTACGACTTCGCATCTTACCTTGTCACACAACTCACATTCACATTCGCAACGGCCCCATTCCTGGTTCTCACATTCCAGGGTTCGTTACTTGCCTGGTCCCGCGTCTACTTTTATGCAGTCATCTGGACTGTTACTTCCCTGGTCTTCTTCTATGCTCCTCCAACCAAAGCCTTCCTGAAATCGCAGCTTGAGAAGCGTCAGGGCCGTGCTAGTGCCAAGCTCGTGCGCTCAATCTCTACGGACAGTCTGACAGGCAAGGATCCTATTCTGGGAATTTCCAAGGATCCTGAGGATGATGTAAATGAGGCCATGAAGGAGATCAGGGCAGAAATGGAGATGAGACAAAGAAAGGCCAAGGCCAATGGCGAAGCACCACATGCACATATCAAGTCGGGCTGAGGTGAGAGCCCCAAGCATTTGGATGTTGTGGGCCTGCCATTAGTGACATAGGATGTTCGTTATTTTGACATCATTAACAAGCATGTCCAGTGTTGAAAATGAGGATAGGTGTCGTTGTTTCAGGTATTGAGACTGTGTGATTGACAGCGGAAGCATTGGCGAATTTATAAGGATTATATCGCTACCTAGATGAGTGATAATTAGAAATCATTAGATTTATCTATATGTGTATGTATTGTGTGCTTCTTGGTAGAGCCCGTTTCAGACTCTATTAATTACAATGTATGGTATCGTGAAATGAGTGTCTATACTGACTGCCTTTCGTCTCGTCTTAATATTGGTGTTAAATCCAACCACTTAGTTGTACATGTACATATGCAACAGAAAAGAAATGTCTCAGTGGTTGCATACCCGTCATAAATGGGTAAACACCAGGAGACTATGAAAAGAAGAAGCGAGGAGAAATCTTGAGTCAAGAAATTATGCTGCTTCAGAACGCCGAGACAGGAAAGGAAAAGGCAAATATCGTGTCTCGTAAAATGGTATGCTCAGAACAAAAATCGTTGGTCGTTGAAAATTTTGGATAGAATTGCATAAAGATCGTGAGTCTTGAAAAGGGCTAAAATGGTTCGAGCAAAAACAGAAACAAATCGTAATTCGTCGTCAATTGTTGAGATGCCTTGAGTCTCCATGGGAGGTTTCGGGATCAAGACCGTCCTTGTGGTCCAGGTCATCAAAACGGGATATCTTCTTTGTAAATGGTATCATTGTCCCCAGCGTTGTTTAACGCCTATCACGATGAGCGCAATGATGGCGCCAAGGATGAGCAAACCGATGATAGACATGCCTCGGTTGACCTTCCTCCACCAGATTGCACTCGTAAAAACGGCATCCTCTCTGCCGTTCACTTGGGTTCCGTCTAACTTTGACGTACTGTTGTTGCGCTCAATATCATCTGTCTCAGTAGTAGCCGCCTTGATAGGAATGAATGCAGCCAGCATCCAGGCTGAAAATACGTTAGGGCTTGATCTCTATGAAGTGATATTGTGGACTTACCCAGTGGGAAAACAAATCCCACGACAAACATGGTGACCTGAGCATTACGTCGGCCAGTTAGTTCACTCCTAGATTCCCATTCTGAAGCCGGAGGCTGCCAGATGCTGATCTGAGCAGGTCGTCGATCCCGTGCCAAGTGAGGCGACCAGATGCTGGAAGTTTGCTTCTTGATATTGCGAACGACCGCCATCACCGGGTGAGCTGGTGCCGCGCTGACACCCATGGAGCCCGTAGCTGAATGTTGTCGAGGAAACAAGTCGCGAGGTCGGCGTCTGGGATTACGAATGTTGGTGGCATTGGCATCCTGGCTGGGCGATCGGCTAAGTTGAGGCTCGTGAAGCTCGCTGTCGTTGAAGTCAGAGTCATACATGGACTCCATGGAAGGCTGCGCGGCCAGCCATTTGCGCTCACCACTGCCATAGTAAACCCTACAACCAGTGAGTCAGTTATAATCCTTCCATGTCATCACGTCAGGTACTTACTTAGCCCAAGCAGGAACAGCAGCGTTGAAACTGGCAGTTGATCGTAGGCTGCGGTCGGAGGCATGGCTTGACAAAAACCGTCCCAATCGAGTTCGCGAAGAGCGGTGATGGAGTACTTCCAAATCAGCAAGGCCATCGCCATCTTCATCATGATCGCGAACCAAACGGATTGTGCCGGTCGCGGGATCACGGGCTGAGTTTCGGGCATGGGTTGCAGAAGGGGGTTCCAGAGAGTTGTTCCTCGAATGGGAAGGGGTATTGCCCCTGGAAGGTGAAGGACTTTCGATGTGCTCTTCAAGGCCGAAAAGTGAGGAAGTCATGCTCAGAACATGCTTGCTGTGGTCACTACCACGCCGACGGGGAACAGAAGAAAGCGAAAGAGCACGAGATGCGGGCTCACTGCTGCCACCCTCGCTTTCTGACATGACTGTTGATAATTGACCGCTCCATTGATGAGGGCGTGATTGAGGTCGGCTTTGGAGATCGTGCCACGATGGACCAGCGTGCTGGAGTACTGTCGGTGGCCCAACAAAAAGTGCACGAGTGGCCTCCTGGGTGAAAATGGTCGACAGAGAGGTTATTGATGCGGATCGAGATCGAATGGTGTCACGAGATCGACATCTGGCGAGGGCAAAGGTATCGGAAGATCTTCTTTTCCGTGGCTGTAAAGGAGCGACAACTAAACTCTCTTGTGAGAATTCGGGCTGTACACGATGTCTGACAGCTACGATAGATGAAGAGGCCGAGTGGGTGACGAAATTGACGTTGCTGTCTTCGGTCGGTGGTCGAGTGCTGGCATATAAGGAGGCTTCTGCTGAAGACGGATCGCCAATAAGTTCGATGTTGGAATGTATCGACGATGGTGGCAGACTACGCAAGTCGGCGACGTTGACTGGGGAGCTTTGTCCATATGTTTTGATGTTGGTTCTTTCAGAGACAGTGGTTCTTGTTTGATCGGACGATGAAGAATGAAACGATGTCTTCTCATTAAGCCACTTAGAAGAGGGGCCTGCTTCAGGAACAGGAAGATCAACCTCAGGCAGTGTAGGGAGAGGCAACTCTGGCGGAGCATCTTGAGTTTGCGGTTGCTTTTGCTTCACGTCGGGAGTTTTGGGTACTTTACGCAGGCCTCCGAATAACCGGTAGTTCCAGGGCGAGGTGTCGGGGGTTGATGGGTCTTGGGTCCGCGACGAAATAACTGGAGAACTTGGTTCACGTTCAGCAAGCGGAGTCAAAGGTGAAGCTGGCCGGCTTTGACGATCCTCGCCTATCGTGCCCTGCGTGCCTATGGATTCTCGGCCGTAAGAAGTGTTGCCGGTGGTGAAAGATGGAGGAAGAGACCAGAGAGACTCGACTCTTGAAGACATTGAAGCATTGTGATATTGTACAGAGAAGGTCTTGTCAGGGTTGACTTTGATGACCTTTTTGCGAGAGGCGGGTCTTGGTGAAGCTGAAGGTCCACGAGAAGGTGGGCGTGAAGCATAAGAGGCTTGATCATCAGCATCGGTATCATAATGGGGTGTCCAGGAAGATTGGCTTGGTTCAAAATCGGATGACGGATATCGAATTGGGCCCTTCAATGGTGACGGAGATACCACGGTTGTTCTCGCCCGGGTCCTTTGCAGGGATGGTGATGGTGTTTCAAGCTGAGGACTGAAGGAATGCGACGGGGAGTATGTCTGACTCTGATCAAGTTCCGTATCGGTCTCAGCATTCGCATCAGCCTGAGTGATTGTCTTAGACGATGTGACAGTGCCATCTGAGGCAACCCGTGGCGGACTGTAAGGGACAAGGCGGATCCCGAGGCGATTGTTCTGTGAATTGTTTTCTGAATTACTGCGCTCATGCAATGCCCGACGAGGCGGAGAGCCAGACGGTGAGACCGACATGCTCTACGCACGAGGCGACAATAACAACGGCTTTGCTTTGCAGGACATGAGAAACCCAGCAATGACTCCCAGAGATTCTTGTCCTCAATTGACAAGACAATTAACTTTGAAATCGAAATCGTAAATATCGTCGGCTGTCTGTATAGTATGTTGAATTCGGTCGGCGCCGGAGGTGGGTCAGGAACTCGGAGGCCACGGCCGGAAATCAGACGGGACGATATAAAAGAATTAAAGACCACAGCAGCGCAATGGCATGAATGAAGCACCAATTGTTCCAAAAACGACAGGATCAAGCAAATACCAGACAACCTAATACGAGACAAGCTGGGGTATCTGTCGATGGAGAGTCGCGAGGTGGATCGTTCGCGTTTCGGCCGACTGTGGGAGTGAAAAAAAAAAAACCGACTCGATCGAGAGGATTGAGTGAGCAATTAGATCGATTACCAAAAATGGAAGATAGATCCAGAGAAAGAAAAGACGAAGAAGCAACAATTAGACTAATTAATTAGGTAAATAGTGGTACCAAAGAGTGTGTTGAATATCAATATGCTGAATGAGTGACTGGCCAGCGGCCGATTAGAGAGAGTGTATGTAGGTTGGTTGGATGGAAAAGGACGAAACGTGAGAAAGAAAGACAAGAGTTGGGATCATGGGGAAGGAAGCGACGGGCGGGTAGGCAAGGTAACTTAGCTAAAAGAGCAACAGCGGCCCTCCCCATGCGACCCGGGGCAGGCCCAGCCCAGCCCAGAAAGACCTGCACCTGCCTGGGTCGAGGTCTGAGCAAGCTGTAATGGACGGGCAATATTATGTGGGTATCTTCAAACCAGCTTCTTGCTTGCTTACAAGGTACCGTCTTTGCGGTAATATTCACTAAGTATCCTAGGCCCGGACCAGACGAACAACGAGGGTATGGAACGATCCGAGCTCCCAGAATAAGCCTCCCCTTACAGAATCTCTCCCATCGGGCAGGCCTGGACGAGACACCCATCAGGGACAGACTGGGACAGATAAGACAGGACAAGACATCGGACTGAAATGAACTGGACTGTTATAATTGGACCAGTGACGTGGATTGGGCAAGCAGACGTGAACCAGTGGTTGGAAGCGCCATTGTAACAAGTCTGTAGCTAGCGGCCCTGGGATATTACCTTGCTGCAACAGGGGCTCCCCCTGCAGGCTCGGCGCGCATATGGGACCGTTGGAGCGACAGGGGGCCTGGCCTGGTCTTGTTGAACGAGACGGAGCTAACTATCAACTGGACGACCTGAGGGAGATAGGGGAGCTCTGACAGGACAGGGCAGAACAAGACTGGCTACGATCAAGGTTTTAGAAGGTTTCTGGTGCTCAGTCGAGTGAGACCAAAGCAAGACGAATCAATATGTTGAGTTCAGGAGAGGAAATCTTAGGATCTCCCGCTATATCTCGCTGTGTGCTCTGATTTGTTCTTCAAGACACCACCAACTTTGAACAACTAAACTTGGGGTTGCGTTGTTGCGGATCGGATCTGTCTGAACCGGCTGAGCTACCGGCGCTAGGGCATAAGTTCGTCTTTGAGTGTGGCTGTGTGCTGTCCAATAACCCTGTCTGCACTGTCGCAAGATGTCAATTCCGTCAATCTTGTGGAATACAGTACATAAAGACATGAGTTTGAATGGATACATTGAGGAGCAGACAAGGCCTGGAGAAATTACTGGGGATCACCTCTGCCAAGTGGCAGATCATCAATGGGTGCTTCTTCGCTGCCGAATATGCACAATACTACCTGAAAACATTCGTGAGAGCGACCAAGACATGCTTGGGTTTCAACATATGCACATACATATAGGCGACGATTATTGTGTTCTGGAATGTCTGATCGTTCGGCCTGATGAACTGCAGTCATCCACGTACTGTCCAGATGGCCTCCTAATTGGCCGTCTATGATGCTTCTTCCAGGCGCTTGTTTGACCTAGATGGCTGAATTCTCTGTGCTGGCAAAGTACATCTCTCGCTTATCAAATCTGGAGCTGATACATGTACATGTATCCGTACCTGAAAATCTGTTCCTCCACTTGTCGAGAAACAGCGCTTCTCGAAACCAAGACCTGCAGATAGATCAAAACATGCAAATCCTCTCCACTCGGCCGCCTTCGGGTCCTTCAGACGCGCATCGACAGCCATTCTTCAATGGCATCTGGCAACACAACCAGACATATAATCTTTAAGCTTTGAAGCCGCTGCAGTAGCTTTGCCGCGCGCAATTTAACATTTTCTGTGCAACGTGTCGAGCTCGCGATTCCTGCTGGCGTAAGGCGCGTTTAGTACTCTGTCTCACGCCATCCTGTGAGTCTTGCGTATGTAGACCGTCGATCTGCGTAATCCGGGACAAGGGGTGAGTGGTTACTGGCCCCAGAAGTTTTGGGCCATCTTGGAGATATTCAAATGGAGTGTTGGATATGTGCACTACAACAATTGCAGAGGCACAACTTCGTCATTGATACATACGAACACATGATGGTTTCAATCTCGAAGAAATCATGTCACAACTACCGCTCCGTTCGGCTAGATACGTTGACGTTAGCTCTGATCTTCGCGGCCTCTTTCAAGCCGATCATGTCGTCTTTAGGGGCCCTAACCCATCCATCACCGCCTCTTACCTGGCGGAACTCTTCTTCCTTTAGCACCAAAAACCTAACTAATGCAGGTACCGCTGTTCACTGGGATCCTCCTCTTGATTCATGACCTTGCCCTAGCCAAGGGAAACATTACGGCTGAGCACAGCCGACATATGTATGCACGTATGCTTGTAGGTAAGAATAGGATATCCCCTAGTCATGCACGAGTGTCGATAGGTATTTTGATCCCTTTTTTTCCCTCTTCTACAAACATAATTCCTCTTAAATGATTGGACTGATGTCACTGCTTGCATTCGTGTTTCGGTCTTTATTTGTGAGACGTTTTATACCATCTCCACATCATTTCGCTTCTTTCAATAACTATTGTACACCGCATACAATCGTGCATACAACCCCATGAAGCGATATGCAGAGTAAAATGAAGACGCGCGATGCCATGTGAATGAGAAGTGTCATTGCTATTCTTCATTAGTTTCCACCAAAAGCCTTGCATAACCTTTCTTGTTGGTCTCTATTCGTAGATACCTTACGTTACAGTAGCCAGTTTGAATGGCTAGGTACCGTAGGTACTACTAAGATACCGCGTGCATCCTTTGCGGGTTGGGTGAGATTGATTGGATAAGCAAAAAAAACCCCGCGATAGTGAACAATAGGTCTTTAGAACAATAGGGAGCAAGAGCTGGGTCCTTCTCTGGCTAGCGATGATGGTCTCTGCTCCTTGAGAATCGATTATCTTGGTCAAGTTGGTTTCGATGCCCTCCGTTTTCTTTGACAAAAGGCTCGACTCGTGATGCCAACTTGATTTGACGTTTTTGCCCCATTGAACTGTCCTTTTCACCCCTCAACCTCTCTCTGCACTCAATTTCTTACACATCCTCATCCTATAAGCCGGTCCAGATCCATCAGCAACACTTCAAAACTGAGTCTGTTTATATAATTCTGGAGCGTTACGATGTCTATTCTGAGTTTAGACGGATTCGCACCTCCTCAGGCTGTAGCCTTGCTGGTAAGCCTCTCATGCCAGATAACCCATCACTCACTCACTCAGTTGAGTCCTATAGAGCTCGTTATGCTAACTCTTACCCAAGGTTGTTTACTGTCTCATCTATGTAATCCCTCTCTACTTCTCAGCAGCAACCCGGCCTTCGCCTACACGATCTAGAGATGCTCCAGAGGCTATTCGCGCACGCATCTTCGTCGTGTCGCTCTCGACGGCTCTTTGCTCTCTCATGACGCTGTATCTGCTCTCGTCCCATGGCGCTATAGCCGTTCACGAGCCATTGCATTTCATGGGCTATTGGCCTCCAGGGCTCGTCGATGCGGCTCGTTCCCTGTGGCTCACGGCCTTGCTGTTCGCAGGTCCCCTGTATGAGTCTCTCATCATCGACGGAGCAGCACATCAATGGATTCGTCTCGAGCCCTTGAGAGATCTTTGGACTGACTGGCCCACCTGGAGAAACATGGTAGCGGTACGTGCACTTTGAAACAGTTTGATCTCGCTATAGAGATTCCTTTCATATTTTCCCTGTCAATCCCCTCGTCTATTGATCCCCACAGAGCCTCCTTCTCACACCGCTTGTCAAACCATGTATTTGTATTGATATTAACGATTTCGTAAGGGTCCCATCACCGAGGAATGTCTTTTCCGCTCCGCTGGTGTTCCTCTGCTGCTGCGTTCTGGAGCCAGCCTCACTGGCACTATATTCATGTCGCCACTAATTTTTGGTCTGGCTCATCTTCATCACTTCTACGAGTTCCGCATCACTCATCCTCGGACTCCTCTGCCTGTCGCTATCGCACGGTCTCTTCTACAGCTTTCGTATACTTCTCTGTTTGGCGCATACGCCACCTTCTTGTTCTTGCGCACTGGTAGCTTGCTGGCTGTTGTGCTCGTACACACTTTCTGCAATTGCATGGGCCTCCCACGTCTTTGGGGCCAGCTTGACCCTTACTGGCTACCAGAGGGTGATCCCAAGGTAGCCTCGTCTAGAAAGATCTGGACCGGAGTTTATTACATGCTCCTTGTAGGCGGTTTGATTGCTTGGTGGCAGAACTTGTACTCGTTGACCGAGACATCCATGGCTTTGGCCAAGTTCTAAGATTGTTTGTTTACTTGGTTAATTCATGTATTATCGCACGTGGAGACTTTATGATATATCGCATGAAAAAATGAAACAAGTCTCTCACAGACCACGTCGTGGCCCTGTCCTACAGTTTGGTAAATTGCTTCGGAGATCAAGGTGGCTCTACCTCACGTCTGTGCGTAGATGGAGCTTCTAGAGCTTCCAAAATCCCATGTTTAACAAATATTGACGTGATTGAGATCATCTGGTTCAACAGGTGACGAACCAAATCGGTGCAGTCATGCGGGGGATGCATTGAGTAGAGCTTTTATTACATCTTTGTGAAGGTTAACTATACTATGAACCGGCCATTTGGAAGCCTGGAAGAGAGCCGGGCATTGAGAAGTCGCTGTCACTACCCCTCGTGCCTCGCCGTTGCCGAATTGTTCCTCGATCCCTAATCTCTGCGTCACCACGCGCCTCTTCCTGAGGATCCCGGCTAACATCCTTACTCTTCGACCGGCCGATGGGTACGCTTCCCTCGGCCAGGCCGTCATCCGGACCTCTCGTGTTCTTCTTTCTCGGCCATAGACTTGGGAGAGCAATTTCTTGGAATCGGGGCTCAACAGCTCGCTCGTCAAACCAACGGTGGAGTCTGGACTCGACAAGCTGGGCAATCTTAGGAACATCTTGCAGTCTAGAGCGACTGCCCAGAAGACTTCGAATGGAGAAATCCAATCTATAATCGTCCAAGAAGTTGAAGATCATCCTCGTGGGTGTCGACTGAGACGGGTTGCTGGGAATAAATGAGATTGAAAGAGTACCACTGAACCTGACCACGGAAACAGCCAATGCAACAGGTAAGACAGCCGATAGCTTCTTCGGGTAGTTGAGAAGAAGTTTCGTCTCCACGGCCAAAGTTAGCATGTCACTGAGATCAACGTCCATCCGCGCTTGTAGTCGAGTGCCATCTCTCGCTGCCTTGTCGGGGTCAAACTTCTTTCCGTGGCCGAGGCTCACTCCATCTTCATCAACGGGAATGATCCGGCAGTTACTCAGAATTGGGAAGTCTTCACCAAGACTCAACTCCGTAACCCTGATCTCGTCGACAAAATCCGGCCTCGATCCTCCATTCAGAGCTTTACTCAAGGAATCAAGAATAGCATCATCATGCTGTGCATCACTGCGAAACTGCGCAATTGTTTGTCCGATGAGAACGTTAAACCAGTCCAGACTCTCGGGCTGATGACTGTCGACATTGTAGTATGTCTTGCTGAGGATAGATCCAATAGTGAGTGCCGGGGGGTTTCTAAGAACGGTAGACTTCTTGCGGTTGAGCTCCCTTTCTTGACGGTTTGCGGGGCTTCGTAGACTCAGCAAGGAGCGTTTGTGAGCAAGAGTCCGTGACCGCCTCTCGGTAGCTCGTAGGGAAGCTGTGACGTCTGGCGAAGGAGGATCTCCGAAGATGAAGAATTTTATGAAGGCGGCCAGGACCAGGACAACTGACAGCTGGCCTACAATAAGACCCTGGGTAAAAGACAGACTATTCATACCACCAGGTCAGATCTGGCCAACGATACTGATGAAGCAGTATTTTGTTCACTTACGTTGGTTCCGTCGTTTGTGGGCAGGTATCACCAGCCATGATGGCAGATCTGTATGGGACTGTCACCGGAAAGGATTTGCGTTCTCTTCTGAATTCTTAAGCCTTGTAGTTTGAGTCGATTACTCAGGCAAAAGTTAGCAGTATATCGACATTTTCTAGCCAATCTTGTTGGTTGATGTCACCGAACATAGTAGCTTTCTCATGATGAGGGCAATGGTGGTTGGAAGTGGGTCCACTCCCGGAGCTGTGCTGTAACTTAGCTTTTGTGTTATGTAATCACACTTGACGTCGATCTCAGAGGTGTCCTCCCTTGTTAGCCTAGTAGTCTACCTGGGCGAAGTGAGAAGAGCAAGCATCAACGAGAACAGCTTTGAATCACGGATTTAATTGTCTACTATCATTGCCCTCATATAACTCATGTACACCTGAGGTTTTGCCACAAATCTGCATAAATACGACCAAACTATAGCACATTACGCGGCCTCAGCGAGCCGCACCAACTATCACCATGGACGTCGCCCAGGCGGTCTCAGGATACATCAATAAGGTGGTCGCGACGAGCGATACGTCGTCCGCCAGGATGAAAATTCTCCTACTTGACAGGGAGACTGTTCACATCGTGTCAACTGCCGTCACCCAGTCAGCTCTCCTCAACCATGAGGTTTATCTTATCGACCGCCTAGACAATGCATCTCGTGAGAAGATGCGACACTTGCGATGCCTCTCCTTTGTCCGGCCATCGCCTGAATCAATCCAGCTACTCATAGATGAATTGAGGGATCCCAAATATGGCGAATATCATTTGTACTTCACAAATGTAGTCAAGAAGTCATCTTTGGAACGGTTGGCTGAGGCAGATGATCATGAGGTGGTCAAACTGGTGCAAGAGCACTTTGCCGACTACACAGTCATCAACCCGGACCTCTTCTCATTCGGCTTCACTCTACCACAACAGCGCATATGGGCCGGGAACCCAGACACTTGGAATCCTGACTCGCTCCAGCGGTGCGCACAAGGTCTCATCGCCGTACTGCTGTCGCTCAAGAAGAAGCCATTAATTAGATACCAGAAGACCAGTCCGCTAGCCAAGAAGCTTGCATCAGAGGTTCGATATCTTATGACACAAGAAGACTCATTATTCGATTTCCGAAAAGTCGATACCCCTCCCATTTTGCTCGTGCTGGACCGTCGCGAAGATCCAGTGACACCGCTGCTCACGCAATGGACATATCAGGCTATGGTCCACCACCTCTTGGGTATTCAGAACGGACGCGTCAATCTGAGTGATGTTCCGGATATCAGCCCAGAGCAGAAGGAGATTGTTCTATCACAAGACCAGGACCCGTTCTTCAAGAAAAACATGTTCCTGAACTTTGGTGATCTTGGAGGTAACATCAAAGAATATGTTGGGCAGTTTCAGTCCAAAACGAAGAACAATGAGAATATCGAGTCAATATCCGACATGAAGCGGTTTATCGAGGAATACCCAGAATTTCGAAAACTCTCTGGCAATGTCAGCAAGCACGTTACTTTGGTGTCAGAGCTCAGCAGACGCGTGGCAGCCGATAACCTGCTCGAAGTCAGCGAGTTGGAACAAAGTCTGGCGTGCAATGATAATCACGGAACTGATGTTAAGGTGCGATTCTTTTTATGAGTAATCTGGCCACATACTGACCCATTTGCAGAATATCCAGCGACTTATCCAGTCGCCAAACGTCACGCCGGAGAGCAAAGTAGGCCTCGTTGCTTTGTACGCTCTCCGTTATCACAAGCACCCGTCAAACGCCTTGTCCATGCTTACTGATCTTCTCGTTGCTGCTGGAAACGTGTCCCCGCGAGACGCAGACATGGTTAGCAAATTGACAACATTTCACACATCTCTCCAAGCGTCACAGTCTCAGGGTGGAATTTCGGAGATCTTCGAATCGGCTGGCATTTTCTCTGCTACCTCAAACCGCTTCAAGGGCCTTAAGGGCGTGGAGAATGTTTATACGCAGCACAGTCCACTTCTTGAAACTACTCTGCAGAATTTGATCAAGGGGCGACTCAAGGATCAACAATATCCTTTTGTTGAGGGCGGCGGTTCTACCAAGGATAAACCACAGGATATCATCGTGTTCATTGCTGGCGGTGCAACTTACGAGGAGGCCAAGATGATTGCGGAACTGAATGCGTCCAGTCCAGGCGTTCGTGTTGTTCTGGGTGGTACCACGATTCACAACTCAGCGACGTTCCTAGAGGAGGTGGACGATGCTGTTGGTTCATGGCCTGAGAGCCGAGGTAGAAGGTAAAGACACTGGTCAGATGTGACACTTGTTTATTTTAGCGTTTATGTTTTCAGAAATCTTATAATGGACGATACCGGTCTCAATCAACTACTGGTTGTGCAACCACTCTTGAACAATGACTCTTGAGTGCCTAGTATGTTTGCAATCACATGACGTAGCATTGGCCGTAGCATCTATGGTGTTGTGCAGTAACTATATCATATATAGAAGTCATATTTGTGGTTACGGTTTGTAGGCAGTTACCCGTTGAACTACCTCCTTTCCTTTAATGGGCTGCGCTTAGTCTTAGCCCCTTGGTATCAATATCATAGCATCTTTTGCGCCCGTCAGGCATCTTTGGGCTCATGGAACTTCCATTGCCTCCTCCAACACATTGCGAGTAGGCTTCCGTCGAACGTATGCCAGCAGACGTAAGCTACCCGACGGAGTCACACCCTCGACACGCCTGGCCTGCGCCAGATTCTCCGGCTTCGCTACCCTAAGCGCTTCCTTCTCTGACAAAGCAAGGCCTGGGATCCTACCATAGTCGAGGTCGAGAGGGATGCGCACGCGCTCGTCGTTCGTGAACTGTTTCCGTTCCACTTCGGCGATCTTGATGTATGGCGCATAAAATGCCTCGATTGCGACACGGTTTCGTATACGTGGTGAATAGTCCATGATACTTGGTATGACTGATGCAAGCTGCGCGAGCTCGATACGTGTGTTCGTGCTTGAGAGGCGGAGCATGTCGATGCCATCGCGGCGGGTCGTGTTACGTTTTACATGAAACCCCTTTTCGATCCATTCCGTTGGGCTCAGAGACACCGACTGCAACGCTTTCGTAAGATCGTCGATTTGTTGTCGCTCATCTCTATAGCTATTCCAGCGCTGTTCGGATATAGCGCCCCATTCATGGCCCTTGGCTGTCAGTCGGAAATCGGCATTGTCGGCACGTGCTGCCATGCGGAATTCACTACGTGAGGTGAACATTCGGTAAGGCTCCGTGACGCCTTTGGTTATAAGATCATCCACCAAAATCCCGATATATCCATCACTTCGTTTGAGTGAGACCCCTGGAAGATGCTGGGCTGAGCGGCCTGCGTTAATGCCTGCGAGGATACCTTGACCAGCTGCCTCCTCGTATCCAGTTGTTCCATTTATCTGTCCCGCGAGGTACAACCCACTGATTGCCTTTGTTTCTAAAGTTGACTTCAGCCCTCGGGGGTCAATATAGTCATATTCGACACCGTACCCAGGCTGAAGCATCTTTGAGTTCTCGAGACCTGGTATCGTGCGCAAAACCTGTTCCTGGGCCTCAGCAGGAATGGTCATAGACAAGCCATTCGGATAAATGACCCCGCTGTCAAAGCCCTCTGGTTCAAGCCACACGATATGTCGAGTCTTGTCGGCAAAGCGAATGACCTTCGATTCTAATGAAGGACAGTAGCGTGGGCCTCTGACTGTCTCTCGGATATGAATCGTCTTATCAAGGTTGTCGCGTACGATGTCGTGTGTCTTCTCGTTTGTATACGTCACGCTGCAAGTGAGTTGTTCTTGCACCGCTACTGTATCGTTGAGGTAACTAAAGGGTGATGGTGGGTCATCGCCATATTGCCTTTCCAGAACATTGTAGTTGATGCTCTCCCGCTCGATTCGAGGAGGTGTTCCCGTCTTCAGTCGTCCTAGCTGGAAGCCTGCATCGCGTAACGATTTGCTCAGACCAAACGTCGCTGCCTCACCAAGCCGACCGGCAGGATACGCATTGAGGCCGATATGGATCTCGCCACCGAGGAATGTTCCGGTTGTTATGATGACCTTGCTCGTTGGGAGGATCTGGCCTGACTCGAGACGTACTCCAGCAATACGACTTGAAGCCCCGTCCATGGCATCCTGTGGTGTAAGGACAATGTCCGACACGCTGTCGAGTACGATCGATAGGTTCGGGTACGAAGTGAGTTCGGCCTGCATGTGTTTCTTGTAGAGATCGCGATCGATTTGCGCCCGTGGACCCTATTCCGTACACGATTAGCCATCGACATCCATCTACTGCCACCAAGTCGAGCTGACATACCCAAACAGCTGCACCCTTTCGTCTATTCAATGTGTGGAATTGTACACCGGACTTGTCGATGATCCTGCCAGCCAGTCCATCAAGCGCATCAATTTCACGAATGATTGTACCTTTACCGATACCGCCGAAACTCGGATTGCAGGAACATGTTCCTAAATTATCAATCTTTGGAGTGACCAAGGCCGTTCGTGCTCCAGCTCTCGCAGCAGCAGCACATGCCTCGGCGCCAGCATGGCCACCTCCGATTACCACGACATCATAAGGCCTATGGCAGTATGTTAGCAATAGTCTCCAGCAGATGCCATGGTAAGGAATTAGGGCCATGTGAAATCAAGCTGACTCACTTTGAATCGTTAGAGACTGTCGCGAGGCATCGTCGCCTCGTAATTGACCAGTGGTGCCGTAAAATGGCTGGCCTGGGTCTTAGCAATGAACGCATTTCATGTCGTTGAAGTCGTAAAATTTGCCTCCATGATGGATGGCCAATGTTTGAATTTGCTTATACTGGATTGGACCCCCAGAAAGGAAGTAGACATGCGCTAAACTGATGGGCCAGTAAAAACTTTCCAATGGAACACAGAGACTACAGGGATCATGTATAGCGATTCGACTACCATCAACAATTACTCTGAAAACCAAAAACAACATCAGTACAGAGCACAGAGAAGACAGCTGGATGACTATAGAGTAGACATGATAGCTAGTATTAAGATTGAGACTATCGGGTATTACCACGTTTCAAAGCCAAAGATACTCCTCTGCCATACCTTATTAAGGAGTAAGTCTTGACAGAGTTCACTACCCTATATCGATATCCGATTACTCCCATTAATGGTAGTATATGTCGAAGTCCATGTAACCGGTTCTGAAAGATTCTGTCGACGGAGGAATTGAGGAGCGCAATACACGACGAGTCACACTCATCTTTGTTGAGATCCATGGGAGCCTTCTGACCATTTGCTGTTAAAGCCTATTTCTCTTTGTAGAGTTTGTGCACTGATAACTGGAAAGAAATTGTCCCCATGGCAGCTGCCTTATGGAAGGCGCTGGAAATGACCGAGTCGGCCGTCGCCCTCGGCAGCCACTGTCAACGCCTGCACCACCTGACAGATCCATTATCAAAGGGACGTGTCCAAACACAACCCGACTGGGACCCGCCTGGTTACGTCTTGAGATGGACGTATCCTGCAACGCCACGATTTCTACGCGGGAAAGGTACTTCAAGGTTCAAAGGCGCTGCCTGTGTGTAAGTCGTATCCCTCATGGGGTAATTAATTAGAAAAGCCATGGCTGTAGGCAAACGTCATCATCTTTCCTCAAATCATTAGACCGTGAACAGGCAAGCAGTGGGGAACAAGGTACTCGGGATACAATGAGCATTGCACTGACGGTGGAGGTATGGATCGCCTTGGACAACATTGCAGCTGGTGTAACCTGGGACTGATGTCTATTTCGCTCCAGGCCTTCCTAGGTAGATCTTAGGCGCGCTGGTCAAACATCATCAGAAGGAATGACGCGACCCCACGTGACCCCGCGCTGTGTTTGTCTTAGAGACAGGGATTAGTTGACAGGGATAACTGATTTAAGACGACTGACTGGTCTTAACTTAACGACATCCAAGAAACAACCGTGAACCTTTCAGAAATAGAAAAAAATCACTTTCATAACCGTCTCCCGAAACTCAGTCGATCTGGCCGGAATCTTGCCCTGAAAACCGCTGGCGCCAAAACACCAAAAATGGCTGGGTCTCGCCAAGATCCCCTCGAATTGGGGAGTGATATGGACGAAGACGAGGCGTTGAGCTATGCAATCGCCCTTTCACTTCAGGAACAAGAGGTCCAAGACGAGCAGAGTTCGCAGATCCCGAGCGCCTCAACCTCAACATCTCGCCGGAACGGGGATGGTTCGGGCGGGGCTGGCCTCGGTTTGTTGTCGTTCGATCGCAAGAAGATGGAAGAGGAAAGGCTGCAGAGGTTAGCCAAGCGGCGCCGCTCCCCTACTGAGGACGAAGATGTTGTAGAGGTTCCTCCGCCAAAGAGAATGACACCATGTTCTGAACCACCCCGGACTGTAGCTGGATATCTGGCGCCAATCCTGCTGCAATATCCCAAAGGTGCTATCAAAAGAACATGGGCGAAAGGATATCCTCGGACGTCAGAAGACATAAAGATCGAGGAGATCTTTCAGAAGGACAAACTAGAGCTTGCTCTACTGAGCTCGTACCAGTGGGATGATGAATGGCTCGTATCCAAACTGGATTTGAGAAGGACCAAGTTACTCCTCCTGGCATTTGCCGACAGTGAGGCCCAGGTGTGTGTCAATCACTAAACCTGACTCGTTCGGGATATCCCTCGCTAAAGTCCTCGAATTGGACAAGACCCAGAGAAGCTGACGAAACCTGCCACAGAAATCAGAGATGCAATCCAATGCGCCACCGGGCATCAAGTTCGTCTTTCCGGCAATGAACGGGCCTGGGGCGATGCATTCCAAGCTGCAGCTGCTAAAGTACCCCGACTATCTTCGAGTTGTGGTCCCAACAGCCAATCTAGTCCCTTATGACTGGGGTGAGACTGGCGTCATGGAGAACGTTGGTCGTCGAACCTAGGCGCTTTAGATGGCGCTGAAGACGAGAACTCGCTAATGGTTTGTACAGATGGTCTTCCTGATCGACCTTCCTCGACTAAAGAACTCCCCGACTCATCGGCCAACCGCCTTCAGTACCGAGCTCGGCCGATTCCTGTCAGCAACTGGCGTTGGCGAGTACATGGTGAGCAGCCTCACAAACTACGACTTCTCGCAAACGAAGCACCTTGGCTTCGTGTATACCATGTAAGATCCTGGCCTGCTGATCATATTCGGACCCGCAGTTGCGAAGGAATTTGCTGATATCGAAATCTAGCCCGGGTGGACATCAAGGAGAATCGCTGAAGCGAATAGGTAGTGAACATACATGTACTTGATGATTTTCATGGAATCATAGCTCACGTCGTACAGGATACAGCGGGCTGGGCACCAGTGTGGCTTCCCTCGGACTAGCCACCGACGACCCAATCGAGGTCGACTTCGTTGTGGGTGCCATTAAAGCCGCATGCCAGTCTAGAGAGCACTGATTCTGACCATAGGTGAACCATTACTCCAGTGCGCCTCTCTCGGATCTCTCAACTACGACCTGGTAGGCGCAATTTACAACGCATGTCAAGGTAAGGAGATCGATACTGTGCAACCACCTTTAGCAGTCAACCCCACACATGTTACTAGATTCTGATGATGTGGTCTGACAAGTGATAATTTACAGGAGACGATGGTCTGGCCGAGTACAAGTCGAGAATGGGTCGGACAGGCAAAAACAAGGCGTCGAATCCATGGCAAGACAAGCTAAAGGATCGTTTCCGAATATATTTTCCGACCGACGAGACAGTTGGCAGGAGTCGAGGTGGGCGCAATGTAAGTGTGCAGCGTTGTCCCAGTGTCTGTAAATTGCAGATCTCGAATAACTGGGGAATCCTCACATGCGAAAAATCGAGCAAAAGAAATGTACTAGTCAACGCTAACCTCTGAGGGCGCTGATGCAGGCTGCGGGCACCATCTGTGTCCAGCCCAAGTGGTGGCGCTCGCCAACCTTCCCCACCGAGCTTGTGCGGGACTGTGTTAACACCAGAGATGGGCTTTTGATGCACAGCAAGATGATCTTGGTATCCCAGACGGAAGCGGGAAGTCAAAGTCAATTGCAGACGCGACCGCAAACGCGATCGGATCCGCGGGGACGCGAACAGGTGCCGGCTCGCACCCCCGCGGAGCCGAAAGCGGCAAGTATGTCTCTTGGCTGGGTTTACATTGGCAGCGCAAATCTGTCAGAGAGCGCATGGTGAGTGAGACCCTAACTATGAACCAACCCACTGTCTGTGAACTGGCCCCCTGCCCATCCCACCTCATCCTGTAAGACATGGGGAGACTTGAGACAACAAGGCAAGAAGCGAGCATCAACGGTCGATGCAATGGTGCGGTTGCGTATCTGTAGTGCCAAATTAGCTGCCTCTTAAGGATGTTTTGAGAAGCACTGGCACGAAACGGTGACGATCATATGAATCTAATGCTGACGGTTGCGGGTGTTATGCACCAAACAGGGGCCGAATTGTCAAGGACCGAGCAACAGGACAGCCCAAGATGAGTTGTCGCAATTGGGAGAGCGGCGTCGTAGTGCGAGTTGGCAGCCGCAAAAGCAGTAGCACTGTCTCCAGCAGCTTCAGTGAGGGCGCCAGCGCCAGTATTAAGGTCAAGGCGGCGGCAGAGACTCAGGCACGGCCATCAGCGCAGGCGGGGAAGACATTGAGGGAGCCGGACAAGGGATGTGATACGAGTCAACAAGATCATCACGTCAAGAAGCAGGAACAGAAACAGCAACAGAATGATAATGTCGCGAACACAGACGTTGACATGGAAATGGTATTCGAGGGCACAGTCCCAATACCAATGCGACAGCCAGGACGACGCTACCGCGAGGGTGAAGAGCCATGGTTTTACAGTATGCAGGGCTGACGGGGGAGCGCGCGCTGTCACATTGCGCACGTGTAGGACTTTTGGGGGTTAGAGAATGGTCGAGAATGAGAAAAGAAGATGATAATGCTAAGAACGGCAGTTGTTGGCGATGACCCTGTCTCGCCTGTTGAAGATCTAATTATGATGTTGTCTTGAGGAGTCGTTAACAGCAGTAGTAGGTGTGATGGTCGTTGGCCTCTGCGTATCTGCACAGCACAGATCCAGGTTTCGGGATCAGTTGAGGACATGTGAATGGCTCATAAGCGATGGTCCATGCAAGGCGTAGTATTGGTATCCGTAGAGTAGTATTATTAGGAGAAGAAGACATACGTAATTGGAAGATAGTATCGGTGTTGATGGGATAGGTAGAGATGGGATGCGATGTGGTTGATGGATACAATTCCAAGTTGGGAGTTGTATGATGGATCCGTACGGGCGGCGGAGGGTTCCAATTACCCAGCCTACCTATAATTTCAGGGCATCCAACAGCCGTGAGCAGGGGGTGGTTTTGGGGTTTGGGGGACTAGACGGGGAATCCGTTTGCAAAGATAGCTCGGTACTTGGCGGGCTGACAGTAAACCCATGCGCAGGGCATGCAGGATGGTCTTAGCTATGACACACGATTACAAAAGCCAATGGGAGAATCCCACCCAATGAGAAGCTGAAGTGCCGCCTTGTCGGCTCTCCCACTTTCCCACTTTGGTCCTGAACAAGCAAGAGCAGGGGTGGAATATGGATCAGGCCAATCACGGAACAAGGCAGAGATGGCCTGCAGGACGGCAGGTGCATCATCAAATCACCATGGAGGAAAAGGTACCTGGATAAAGGAACATGTGGAGAAGACTACAGGTGCCTTGGCACCTACTCGAGCACTAACAGCGTCGCAGTCCCACGAAAGACAGGCACCAAAGCCAATGCCGGAGGTCGCTGCATACCATGTCCATGTCCATGTCCTTGGCCATGTTCGTTTTCATCATTCAAAGATTTTCTTTCTTTCCTTTCCTTCCCTAGGCCTAGACTATCCGTACTTCTTTCCCTTTCCCCTCTAAGCACAGGGCATCCATACCTTGCAGCGTTGCGGTTTCGACTTTCTCCTCGCAAGGCAAGGCAAGGCAGGACAAGGCGCAGGCGCAGGGTTCTTACCCAGGACAGGTAGGGCAGGGACTTAATTAACAAGTGCCTTAATAAACTGGGCTGAGCTGGCTGTCGGTCCGGGGACAGACGGATAGACATCCATACATGACTTTGGAATCAATCCATCATCCCAGCACACAGGTACGCATACATTGAACCCATAGGGCAATCAATCTGTTTGACTTTGACTTTGTAGATAGATGCCCGTTGGTAGTCTTGGGGTTCCCGCGTAGGTTTCAACGTTAGTGAACCCTCGACCAGGATACGTACCGCATCGCAGAACTCAATTGACGCGCGGCAGGATGAGGCACTCTACTGTACCGGAAGCCTGAAAGTGAGCTAAGGCGAGGCGAGGCGAGATGAGACGAGTCCATCGAGACAGAAAAAAACTAGAGTAACGAGAGGCAGGGATCAGCAAGACACCACCAACTCCAAGAACACGATCAAGGAGAAAATATGAAATCACTGACCTAACTAACTGCTGCAACTAAATTAATTCGCTGTCAGTCAATGCACCACCTGCGGGCTACGGCATGTTCCTGTGTATGTAGACAGGAAGTAGTTGCATGCTATGGCCGTTTTTAGATGGGCTTGGGCTTGGGCTCCAATCTTTCCCAAGTCCAAGTCCAAGTCCAAGCTTGCAACGGGGAAATCGGAGGGACCTTTGTCCAAGACCAACCAACACCCCTTCTTCCCTTTTTTTTATATTTTTTTTTTACAGTAGCTGCACTTGACACTTACTGGTCTTTGCTTTTTTCCCTCTCTTCTTCTTGTTCTTTTACGTATGTAGATCGATTCTACAGCGCAGAGACCCTAAACTAAACTAAAACATGGAGCAAGCGAGCGACATGCAGTTTTGAGTCTGCGTCTGCGTCTGACCGTTCTGTGCCGTAATTGCCTTGATATCATTCGTACACAGGTACGGAGCATAGCCGCTATGGATGGATGGGTGGTACAGTACCTTTGGTGCCTGTACAACATCCAAGGCGTGTAAGACGGGAGACCCTTAAATGATCTTCACTAAGGTTTGGACATTTTGAGGGGGGTGCTTGGCTGGAGTGAAGTCAGGCAAGGTGAATTGAACTTGGTTGAATCGAATCAAACCGAGTGAGTGAAGTTGTCTCAGGCAAGGCACGTGCTTGGGAATTGATGCCGTCCGTACCCAAGTTATCTTACGAAGCTGCAAACGCAACCTCACTAACCACTTGTCGCGCGCACGCACCAACCATTGACCCATTTCCTTGTCTCGTCTCGTCTTTTTTTAATTCTGGATCATCATCAGGCTAGTAACGTAAACTAGTAACGTCGAGTCCTGTAGAGGCTAGTATGTACTGTACTGCAACGATACCGGTAATGTATTACCACCACAGTAATGTACGCAGATGGCATGGAACTTGGATCGTGCGGTATGGGTGCACGGAAAATTGAGACCGAAGGTATTGAAATGAAGTACCTCCTATACGTACCCGAGAATAGAGAGAGATGGAGAGAGAGAAAAAGATGGAGAGAAGAACGCTTGCGTGGGAGTTAGCCTGTGTTTCTGCATGTATTCTCACCTCTGACGCTTGTCTGACTCTATTTTTGCTGTGGATGGATGCAACAAAATCGACATTGTGCAGAAACACGAATGCCGGAAACAAGAAGGAGAGCACAATCGCAATCTCGCAACCCGGTTACAGCAGAACAGAGCAGCAATAAGAAGCGTACCCTGCAATGTACGTTAACGTAATGTACAGTAGTGCTATAAACTAACCCGAGACAGCGTTGCCGTCGGGGGCTTGGGGCCGGCGTCGGAAGTCTCGGCCGTCTCCGGGGTTCCGGACGGGGAGGGGTTTCTCCTGTCTTGATTGATGATGGTGATAAGTTGACTGACTGTTAAGAAGACTTGGACTTGGATTTGAAGTCATGACCATCAATGGCCATGAACCATGACATGCACCATACCCAAGATAGTTAATAAATCCCATGAGATCCCATCCCATCCCATCCTGTACCATACCATGTAGGTTGGATAGGCAGGGCATAGCCATGATACCTATGCATAGACTAGCCATAGCGGATTTTTTACCCTCTTGACGTGCGACGCAGCGCTGCGCAATGCAATACAATGCAATGTACTCAGTAGAGATGGCATTTGTCCTCTCAATGGCAGTAGCAGTCAGTACGCACTCACGGTGAGGGGCGGTACTAACATTAACGCGACATGTTAGGAATGAAGGTGGATTCGTGGCGTTCAGGGCCCCCCAGCAGAAAGAATCGGCCAAATGTTGACAGAAGTCGAGTAGGGAAGTGATGTGATTTGTGGTGGTAGTGGTGGTGCTTTGGCCTTCTTTCTCTCTCATTCTTGTGGATATCAGAACATCCAATATCAGAAAATAATGGAGGGGTTGAGATGTCCTGAAAGAGAGGCATCCAATGACAGGGACTTGTCTTTCGGCAGTTGCGAAGAGTCGCCGAAGAAAGGCATTATTCCGACCGAGTCTTCAGTTGAAAACAAATCAAATGAGACCTATCACCTACATACTTGACCCTTATCGAGATAGACGACAATAACTGTGATGGCATATTCTCATCAAAGAACGGCATGGTGCGTCACTGTTGCATGAGGAGACTCGAGAGGAGAAGGGCGTGTTGAGAACTAGCCGCAGGGTGTGTGATAATAAAAGTGGGCCTTCCTTCCTCGTCCCCCAGGCCCAGGGACAAGGAGCAAGAAGAGAGAGCAGAGCAGAGCAACGAGAGTGGGAGAAAAACAGAAAGAGAGAGGGGTGTCAGCTACGATACAATAGATGCAATGATGACAATCTTGTTTAGTACGATACAAGGAGGGAGAGTATCCAAGGAATTGATTTCTGTAAAATATCTTTAATCAAGGTACCGGGCAGAAGGTGGGTTCTAAGTTCTCGCCAGCTCCCGACAGCTTGGAGACTACAGACAGGGTTCGATCTTTTGATCTAGACGGTAGACTTAGAGAGTTTCTTTTAATTGAAAAAATGAAAAAAAGGTTTGATCCCCAGAGATATTGAATTCTTCTAGAGTGAGACAGAAGACAAGAAGACAACCATCCCCAGATTTCAGGTACGGATCATACGGTATCCTAAGACAACCAATTGATCCGCCAAGTCCATTCTCTTTGCATTCAACAACAACAACATCATCATTCTCTCTTTCCTGCCTTCTTCTCCTCTCGGCCGCAAGCCACCACAACCACAACCACAAACACACCACCCTCATCAGCAGTAGTAGGCGTACGAGTAGTAGCATCATTTATGGGACGTGCTTGGACTTGCCATGCCCCTTTCGAGTTTGAGGAGAGGAGGGGGTGGAGTTGAGAAATTCGAGAGACACCTACACCTGCCCAGGTAGGTACCTAACGTACCGAAACAGTACGTAGGTGGTTCGGTACCTTCCTCGATCCAATGTCGGGTGGGCAAGACAACCTACTAGACAAGGGTCAGGCGTTCCATAGACAGTAGGCGAGCTCAAGGTAAGGCAAGTGCGGGCAAAGGGTGTATAACCCCGAGGTGTCAGAAATAATTGACAACTGAGCCGTGGAGAAAGAATAATTCAGTCATTTGACCCCTGTTTAAGCGGGGCTTCTGTCTATCTCCTTCCATCACCCCAGCATTTAGGAATAGGCTTTATGTCACTTGCCAACATGGAAGGCTGGGTCCACTCAGCTGTACCCCCACTAATTAATGCCCGTATGCTGCGGAATCACTTACACCAGATCGATTCCCAAGCCCCCGTCAGGGTATCCAATGAATTAGCCCAAGAGACGAAATAATTCGGCCACCTCATGCCGGTTTAGATTAGAATTTAGACAGCTTTATTTTGGCGCCCTGTGATTTGGAGGATAATTTTTCTGCTACCGAGTAGGTCCCGAAGGATGCTTGGTTTGTGGCGCCTGGCGTCTATAGAGTTCAAGTTGCGCGCTTGTTGAGCAAGCTCGATCTGTCACCAAATACACTTGTTTCTTCCATGGAATAGCATATAAGAACAAGCATCCCCCCGTCTAAACCAAAATAGTTCAATTTCCTCCCCCCTTCACCAACACATGCTAACACACATGTTTACACACACAAATACACAAACAATCACAGAATCACAGAATCACACAAGCAGCCATTCAAATATGGCAAGCTCAGCACCACTGTCCCCTACTTATTCAGGGTTCATCAGCACTACTCTTGATGCCGCCATCATCATCGAAGCCTGTCTTTCTGGTCGACTCAACCATGTTGCTCGCCGTCCCCATGACCGGGAACGCCAGCAACTAATCCAGAGCGGGAATGTTTTTGTGTACGAGGAATTGGCCTCGGGAATCAAACGGTGGACAGACAGCGTCGCATGGAGCCCAAGTCGGATCTTGGGTAACTTCCTGATATATCGGGAGCTGGAGCAGCCATTTGCTCCAGGGCAGAAGAAGCGATCAATCAAGAAGGGCGGCAAGAAGCAAGGCGGTATCACAAAGTCCCACAACCAACGACCCAGAGCCGATAGTTTGCCTATCCAACCCATCAACAGCAACGGCCAACCGATGGTCGACGAAGACCGAGAACTAATAGGTTCACTCGTCGACTCCTACGATTTCAAGGCTGGTGGTCTCGTGAAGAAGACCATTAGTGTTAACTACAAGGGCATCGCTCATCACCTTGTCAGCTACTACAGCATCGAAGATGTCAAGGCCGGACGTCTTATTCCACCCTCACAGCACTCCGACCTCCGACGAGTAGTTCCTCGCCAAGAACTCATCTCTCAACCGACCTATCGCGAACCCGCCGTGACTGAAGAGTATGCACAATACAACACTCACGTCTGGTCACAAACACGTGACACAATACCACGTGAGAGCCTACAACTCCTTCCGCAACATGGACTGCACAACTACATGGACCACCAGTACTTTGCATTGGGGAACCATTATGCTCCTGACCCTTCTGCTTCAGCGGCCAACTATGCCACTGCCCCCGTCTATTCTGCCGGACCTGTCTATGCCGGCGGGACTAACTATTCTCACGGGTCTGCCTATGCTCCCGGTCCCAGCTCCGGCCCCGGCTCCGGCCCCAGTCCAGGCTCCGCCTATGCTAATGGCCCCACCCCCGCTAATGGCCCTGCATACACTCAAAGTCCAGCGTACACTCAGAGTCCCGCTTACAATCAGAGTCAAGGCCCGGGTTTTTACTTTCCATAACCTTTGACGTTATGCTTTTTGTCTGTATTACTATTATGACTATTAATACAACTTTTTAATGACCCCTGGCTATGCTTGCTATCCATGTGACTGAAACAAATCAAGTGAGATTATACCACACTCCTCTTAGGCTTCGGCCACGGAAACAAAGCAGCCTATGGGTTGGCCTAGGTTTGCACAAGGTAACTGAACTATTTCGTCTCTCGAGTTTCTAGCGGCTGGCTCTTCTGACATCCTGACGTCGGTGTAATAATGTACTTGGAAACTGATGCAACGTGGTGCGACGTGCCTATCTACTAGGTAAGTAGCCAAGATAACTTGGTTTTCACCATCGGTACTTACTTCTAGAACAAAAGTAACTGCAGAATTTAAATCGCAATTGAGTATCTTAAAATACAATTATACAAATACGTTTCAGTGCTTAACGATAATAAGAATAGAATTTCTATTCTACCTTCTGTCAACATACGTCAATGGCATCTTGTCTTTTAGTACTTCTTTAAGCGAGTTGTTATTCATCTAGGCGGGGTTCTGGGGTCTTTAACGGGTCTTTTGTATCGCCAAACTTTAGCTACTCCATCATCGGACGGACGGTACTATCTTGGGCGACTTCGAGCGATTAACGACAGGGTCTGGGCAGCGCCCTATTTCCAGTAACATCGAGCCAAGCGCAGTGATGAGTCTATCCGCGAGATTGGCTTACCGGGCCACGATAAGGTGTGGTGCAAGTTCAAGGCCTGCTCTGAGATTTGCGCCCAGACATACGACACCGACAGCATATTCACGAAATCTCTTCTTCACAAAGACGCGATCATGGCAAGAGAATAAGGAGCAGCAAAAGCATTTGGACGAGAAGAGTCCCAAGTGAGTGCGGTATAAGCGACTTGGCTGACTGCATCTGACTGACCCGGCGTCCAGAACGCAACCTCCGTCATCACAAGATGTTACGCCCTCACGACCCGCCGAAGTGCTCCACGAAGATATCTACACGCTGCCCAATATTCTGACCTTCACACGTCTCGCTGCCGCCCCGGTCATTGGATACCTGGTTTTGCACGATCAACATGCGTGGGCAGTCGGTCTCTTCGCATATGCAGGCATTACAGATTTGCTTGACGGATGGATTGCCCGACGCTGGGATAGCAAGACTGTCGTGGGCACAGTGATTGACCCCATGGCCGACAAGATGCTCATGACCATCTTGACTATCTGTCTTGCTGCCAAGGGTGCTCTACCCAGTGCGTTCCTCTCCCGTGCTAAGCTGTTGTCGCAACTCAAAAGCTAACATACGAAAAGTCTGGTGCGCTGGGATTATCCTCGGCCGCGATGTCGGTCTTGCCATCTCTGCAATCTACTATCGCTGGATCTCATTACCGCCGCCTAAGACATTTGCCCGATACTGGGACTTTTCACTTCCCTCGGCTGAAGTACGCCCCACGACAATCAGCAAGTACAACACATTCTTGCAGCTTGCTCTGGTCGGAGTCACTACCGCTGCACCCATTATGACCGCAGACTTGACATCTGCATTGACGATCATGCAGTGGGTTCTATTATTCAAGGCTGTGTAGGATCACCGCTAATGTTAACTAGATATGTTGTCTCTGCCACTACCATCTGGAGCGGAGCGAGCTACATTTACACAAAGGATGCTGTCAAAATTCTTAATAAACAAACACCAAAAAAGCCATAGGTTTAAATATCTTTGCAATGAAAGATTGTGGCAGACGGTGAGAAACCACGATGGAAACGGCCTCGTTACTTAGCCAAGTTTGGCTCAGACTCACCAGTAGAGCCAAGGTTTTAACATAAACCACCAAGGAAAGAGGGACAAAAGGGAACAAAGAGGCTTCAATATCACTAAGTGCGGCCCGTAACGTTAAGCTTGACGTGTTATGTGCACCCTCTTCTTGGACCTGTCAAGTCCAGAGCAAAGTCTGGGTTTCACGTACTTTATGATTAACGGTCTACAACTTACTGTAGATGTGACGATGCCGCTTAGATAAAACATACTTTGCAGGACCACATTATATATATCCCTTGTCGTTCCATATGGACAGCTAGATCCGTCGAACCTGACTTCGTGTCGTCTGGCATGGCTACTCTAACTTACACAACTAGCACGAGAAGCCATGACAATGACTAATAAATAAATGGTATCCGAACAGTCACATACGAAACAATAGTTTAGCGGAAGCAATAGGTGTGAGTAGGTACTTCTGGTATTTGTATTTGTTCTATAATATCCTATACACAGAAAGCGAGTAAGGCTCTCATCATAATCCAAGCAACGCCCGAAATATCTTCGAGTATCGCCCCAGGGACTCAAGACGGCCCAACTACATTTGAAGGTTGCAGAGAATCAATCTCGTTTACCAACCTCCAACCCACTCAACGTCACCGAGATCGGCGCGTCTATCCCGACGCCAATTCCAATCTCTGCCCTTGTTCCAGGGACATTCCTTGCTGTTAGACCGTTCTTTAGCGGCCCCAAATTTATGATGATAATTAGAATGATCCCAAACGCCCGCTTCGTAAGATTTGTTGTATCCAAAACCAAAATTGTGTCGTCGGGGCTTAGAAAATTCCACCGACTTAATAGAATCCAAAGTAGCAGCTTGACCACGGCGTCGCTCGCCCAAAGCCGCCCACTTATCCATAGAGCTTCGCGGCTTAGACATAGGAGAATGAGAATAATGAGGTGTGATGGTGATGTGTTGAGTCTTGGGCGCTGGTGCCTCTTGGAAAAAGAAGCCGTCAGCGACCAGGTCATCATCGACATCGCCCTTGATGTCATGGGCATGCGACGCTGGTCCAAGCTCAGGCTCAACGATGTCGATCGTCTCGACCTCCTCCTGCTCCTTTTTCTTCTCCTCCTTGCTTTCCTGGCTCCAAGTCCTGGCGTTGAGCTCTTGAAGCATTTGACGTTGCTGTTCCATCTCTTCCTCCTCTTCATCTTCATCCCACATGTCGCTCCAGCTCTTAGACACAGCTTCCTGACGTCGACCAAACACCATAGACATGGCAGGCATAGGCTTAGCCATGCTGATGGGGAGTGAGCCAGCAGTAGCCGAGGCCCGATTGAATCGGGCAGTGGGCTTGATGGCAAGTGACTTCATGGAGGCGCCCAAGTGAGAATCGTAAACAGACGACATGGGAGTCTGCATGTTGGCAGAGCACCAATCGGTCGTCGTCGCTTCGGACTTGGGGAAAAGCTCCTCCGTGTAGCTTTCGTCGTCGGGAATGACGCTGAGTTGACGTCCAAGATGAGTTGTGCCATGGAGAGCCTTGGCCCAGGGGAAAGCTCCGGTGTCGACGGCGGGAGACTGGATGGATGGGGTGCGGAGAGGCTCACGATTGGCAGAGGCCACATTGGGAGACTCAGCACCGCAGTACTCATCGTCCTCCTCGTCATCTGTGGTGAACGTAACAACACGAAGGAGAGCCTCACGAGCGCCTTCCAATGAACGTCGTCTGGGGTCAAGGTTCATGCACTGCACGAGGACTTCATAGGTATCCTGGGACATAGATGGGAAGACATCAAAGAGAGATTGCTTGTCCCGAGAGTAATCGAGGAAAAGGGGGTCGGCCTCGGTTGGGGTAGTGAAGGGGTTGCGAGAGAAGAGAATATTGAGGAGGCAGATACCAATGGCCCAGATGTCCGCTTCGGCTGGTGAGTAACCAGCGCCAGCCGAGTCGAACTGTTCAGGGGCCATATAACGATCACTACCAACAGTCATCTCATATGACCACTTCTCTGTGGTTGCCAAACCGAAGTCACCAAGTTTCATGGCACCATCCTGGGTAAGGAAAATGTTCTCGGGCTTGATGTCGCGGTGGTAAACTCCCTTAGAGTGCATGTAATCGACGGCATCAATGAGTTCCAGCATGAATTGGCGAACATGCTCGGTCTCGAGGGGGCCATGACCTTTTCGGATTGCTTCGTAAAGATCGCCCTGACCACAAAACTCGAGGACCAGATAGATGTGAGACTCAGTCTCGAATGAATCGATCAGGTTGACAATGTTTTCGTGGGATCCGAGGCGACTGTGCAAAGCCTGCTCCTCTGACTTCTCATCGACAGCGAAGTCAGAAGTACCGTCGGGACATGCGCTCTTTTTGGTTAGGCACTTGATAGCAACAGGCTCATTGGTGGTGAGATCCTGTGCCTTAAACACCATACCGAAAGATCCATGGTTGAGAGGGGAGATGGTCTGATACCGTCCATTGAGAAGGGCACCGCCAACGAATTTTTCCTTGAGGCATTCCATGGCGAAAAAGGGGTAATAAAAGTATTTGAAAAGAAAATTGAAAAGAAGAGGGGAATCGTTAACCAAACAGTTTTTTAAAATTTCTCAATAACCGGCAATAGAGGAAGTCCGGGGTGCGATATTGAAGCTCTTGAAGACGCTCGAGCTGATGCAAGAAAATACGAATGTTTCGCAGTATATGAACAATGTACAGTGTTGTAATGATGAAAGCAGAATGAAAGGTTCGGTTGTTTGTTTGTTGAAGTTGTTCGTTGGTATTCAGAGGCTCATTGGTGGGTATTCGATAGGCTTGACAAAAGAAATGATTATCGAATGGTCGTGATGATGAGTTGCGAGTTGCGAAGACCCAGGTGGTCGAAGAAGATTGAAGACAAGGAAAATGAAATTCGTTATAATGACATGTGTACGTTTTTTTGTATCTTTGGAAAGAATGTGACTCGAACGATGAGTTGGATTAAGTCGACTTGGGACGAGGTCGACCAGAAAGTTGAGAGTTGGTCAAGACCAAGTGAAGGCGAAGAGGTTCAGGTGTATCCGGATTCGACGATGCCGAAGGGTCGACGTGTCGGACCAGTCAAACTGGCACCGGGGGATAGGGGAGCGGAGCTCGCCCGGGACGGTATTCCTAACGCTCGGTCGGGGTGGTCGAGTCACGCGGGCCAATAGGCCGGGTTGCAAGTGTGAGACCGGAGAGTAATCGCAAGTCAACGAGGAAGTCCTCTTCGACTCAATGCAGCACAAGACGAATGTTCTATGCGACGTATCCGACTGTAATAAGCACTTTTGTTGATGGCCGAGGCTCGTAACAGATTTATGCGATAACGGAGCGATATAATAGGAGATCTAGGCGAATAAGGACAAATGCAGTGGCGAACAACACAAGTCAAAGACGCTTCTTCTTCTTCTTCTTCTTCTTCTCGTAGAGGATTGTATAGCTCAAGCAATGTGATTGATGGATGTCGACTATTTAGTTGGTTGTCGATTGATCACAGCGATAAGCGTTTGTTTGCTTGCTTCGGATGAGGTGGCGAGGCGGGATCGTTCGATGATTAGAACGGAGAGAGGGTGTGATGAGATGGGATGAGATGGGATTAGATATGAGTAAACAGAAGAGAGACGGAGATGAGATGAGATAGTGAGAAAAGAGTAGCAAGCTCGAGAAAGAAGAAGGCCTTTGAAGATGCGGAAAGCGTACAAATGAAGGGAAAGAGAGGGTGGAGAGACGATGATAAGAAAGCAGGGGAAAGAAGACAAGAGAAGAGAGAGCTTAGAGGGAAAGGCGGTGATGGAACTAGGTGGAGAGGGATGGATGGGGATGGATGGCCATGGGATAGGTTGGATTAGTGAGAAGACTGAGTGTTCATACTGTTTTCCACACCCAAGCAGGACCAAGGCAGGTGCGACAGCGAGTAGAAACTGGGTCTAGAACGAACGGGGGGAGTGTCTTGAGATGAGGTTGCCTTCCGTGGTTGCAGTCTCCACCTGCCCTTAGGTTGGGCTAGCCCAGGGACTAAGGAAAGGATGGGACATGCTGTCGTACCTTGCGTGCTGTGTTGTTGTTTGTACCGGACGAGCCGGGGTTCAAAAACTGGGGCCGAGAGGCAGGCACGAAGGGAACAACACGACAGGGGAGGCAAGCCAAGTAATGCACACGCCGCAACAAGAGGCATGTACAGTATGACACTATACGCACTGTGATTTATTGGAAAGAGCAAGCAGTTGTTCTTTCTTACTCCTGCTGCTAATACTACTATGACTATACTTGGATTCGTGCATAGCAAAGAGGAATGGCGCTACCATGAGGCGATGCCACGAGGGGCAAGGGAGGGAATGGCGGCATAAAGAAGTCAATCAAACAGCTGCAGCGATCAGAAACATTGATGGCCCTGGTCGTCTCAGAGTTAGGAAGCATTGCGACATCAGCCAGACAGACAATCAAAACATGACGACACGGACGGAGGGATTGAATATTACGCGTTATCAAAACACTGTACAGATGCGACAGTACAGTACAGTATAGTACACTCGTGTGCTGCAGTAATGCTTGCACAACTGGCATAACGACGAAATGCTACAGTATCCATATGCCAAGTTATCAAACCTGTCCACTGAATTCAACCTCCCCGATAATGACGGAATCCCTATTGGCATGACGACTTTGCCAGCGCAGACACTGTGCTATCAAGGATACGGTGCTATCTAGCTCAGTGTCGACAATCACTCACGCGCACTGAGAGTGGAGAGCATTCATTCCCATCGCGGAGTCATCAAGGGGCCGGTGCCGGGCTTCAGGCCTTCAACATCAGTCATACGGATGAGTACGGGGCCTCTACGCCGATTCTTGGTGGCGGTTCCAGTAGCTTCTGCCGGTGTCCCGCTGCCGACTCGCTCGACTCAACTCGTTCTTCTTAGCTGCTTTCTCTTTTGCGGTGGTCGGCGGGAAATGACATGTTGGTCAGCGTGATCATACAGTGTGCGCCTCATACCAATACCGTACCCTACAGCGCGATAAAACTGACGAGACAAAACAGCCCAGCTTGGAGACACTGGAAATGGGATTCGCAATTCTGGGCCTTGGTGGGCGCAGTGCTGATAGCGGCTTCACCGCCCGATACCAACTGGTGAGGTATATCTCAGACGACGGACTGGTGCTGGGAGGACCAGTCTTGTGAGTACTGCTTGATGCAGATCCCAACAGACAACCTATTCAAGCTACCGCTGGGCGCAAACAAGATGGTGTAGGGGCTCGAGGCATGAATGGGCGACTCGTTCACTGGCGCAGAAACATAGCGTACCATTGCACATAGTGCGCATAGTGCGCGTGGCACCAGTGGCCTCATGGATGCCATCCCCAGGTTTTACTGGCTTGGCTCGGCAGCGTCAGAAAGGCAGCGCAGAGGCAGATTGGCAGAAATCAAGACGAAACACCTCAAGACAAAACACACCAGAGCTGTCAAGGGAGGGTCCCTCTTTTCCCAACAGAATCAAACTGGGAAATCCACCTCACGATGTCTTTCTTGATCTGTCCCGTGAACCAAAAGTGAGCCCATCTTCGCTATTCCGATTCCGAAATCAGGGTCTTTCTCGAGAGCGGTTTTTCTTCTTTTGTTACCATACTGGTTTACAGTTTCGGTCCGTCGCATTGCAATCCGAACCTTTTGACAGATAGTTAGCGCCACAACTCATGACGGTTCGCAGCCAACATTACAGTCCTGGGGAACTGGGGCGACTAGGTACACAATTACAGTACAGTAAACTCGACGGCATTATCCACATCCAGTGATTGGATCTTCTGCCACGTTTCTCTTGGTCTTGTTCCTGGACTGGAAGCCTGCCACCTGCCCAATTCTTCGATTACAGAGGACCCCTGCTATCAATGGTAATCAGTCTTCCATTTTTGCCGCTATTTGTCGTCGATCACCCTTGGTCCCTTCCACCTAGACGCTACTACCCTTGCAATTGCTAATTTATCGAAGTTATCAACGAATTGATCCGGCGCGGTCACTGGTCATGCACTCCTGGATCATGCATTCCAGTGGGCATGCCCCAGCGCGCGAGGACCCTTTCGTCTCAGGAACTAGAAACCAGATGAACATATCAGTCTACGATTTGTACTGTGCAATGAGACTCGAGCGGCTGAGTTGACCAAATGTTTACTTGTGTGTAGTATGTTTACTCTGCAGCAAGCGCCAGAGGTTCCAACCAAAGCTCAACGGTTGGGCGGAATTATCCAGGACAGACTGTCCTGGAAGCTGTAAATAGAAATGGGGCGTGCGTCAGCTTCAGAGTCAGAACCAGATCAGAGCAGGCTGTGCTATGCTATGCTATGCTACGCTTCAGTTCCAAGGCTGGTTTATCATCTTGCTGATGTAACGAACCAGTCGCCAGTCACGGAACGTGACTGGATGGATTTTCAAGGGTCCGTGTCGCTCGGCCATGCACAAGTCTGTGCAACTCTTCACAAGTATAGTGGCTAGCACGCAAGCAATGGATCTGTGCACGTTGACATCCTGGCTTGATGATCTGGCCTGTTTGGACACTGTACTGTGCTGCAACCCTTTTGGGAAGAAAGACAACAAAGAACAATCTCGAGACTCGAAATGATGGTATTTGGTCTCCATCTAAGCGGAGACAGTTGGATACGTGGACATGAAAGAAAAAGCCCATGTCTGACTGAATACCGGATTACGAATCTCGGGTACGGAATTTGGCAAGATTACTCACCTCGCTATAATTTCACGATATTAGGTATACATCCGAGCGATTCTCGTCTGCTAACGCAGGCCGTAGTGCAGTACTGTACCGCGCCGCACCGTACCCTACCGTACCTTGAAACTCCGTGCCAGGCCGTCAAGTACCGTCCCGACAGTCGGTGCGGGTCCTCGGCCTAGTGAGTCGTGAGTGAGATCTGATGTTTACATACAGTTTCCTGTCCCTTTATGGAGACTCAGCGGACAAATATGGGGGACTGAGTAAACATTGGCCTCCGCTTTCAAGGACAGGAGACCTGCTTCCACCATGGCTGTGACTCAATCGATAGACCTGAGCGAGATACGGAGACGAGATGAGATTTGGTTGTTGAAACGAGACGAGATAATTACAACATTGGAGGTGAACAGGTCACAACGGTCAACCTGCTGTACAACTGCGCATTGATCTTGACTCACTGGTTCTGGACCGGACTCGGTTGGACTGTCTCACCTCGCGTCATTTTCAGTGCTGATCCGTCGCCAGATCAGAAACATAATATTTACTTTCCTTTACATACACCAAACGTGTACTGTACTGTGCACACTATAATCTGCTTCGTACATAGTACGTGGAGATCTACCATGGGGTGAGGAGGGGCACATCGAAGGGGGAGAGGGATGCTCGAGATCTCAGTCATGGCTTCTCCTGGTCTGATTCAACAGATTTGTCGCTCGAGAGTTGCAGAAGCGAGTCCCTTGTCCAGGGTAGCTCTAAGTCATGGGATGGAGCTAAATTTGTGACCCATCACCTAAAGAAACAGGTGATGGGACGGGCCAGGCAAGGACCCTTCTTTCATCTCAAATGGCTGGGCGACAAAGTGACATGTGCAGCGGGTGGAGGGGCCGCCTAATCACAAGTACATACATGACATGCATCCTACTACTGTACTATACCATACATATCAGGTCTCCATACACCACGAGGCCAAGCGCAAAGACTCCACCAAGTCCGATGAAAGGGTCCTCCTGTGTTATGGGCACAATGCCCCAATGGCCGGCAGGGGCTGAAGTAACTAACAGCTGTTATCTTTCTCTGTTCTGTACTGCGATTGTTGTGGTTGCAATTGCAGGTGTTGTCAGGGGTGGTTTGGCGCTGCGTTCCGGGAGCTGCATGAACTGACCACTTCAGCTCGGGAAGAGCAGGGGATTTGTTGGTTAATACAACATTGAGCTGCAGCTTTGCCTCAGAGCCACAGTAAAGAGTGCAGTTGCTGCACGGGGTTTAACGCCAACCTGCGTATACCCGTCTCGTCCTACATACTGTATGCTCTGCTCTTTCTTGAATACGAAAAAGATCTAGATGACTTGTCCTCCAGCTCCTACGCTCGTGATTGTCAGAGGAATCTCAAAACTGCCACTTGTCATCTCCAGCAGGTTTCTAATTAGAGATCCACCAGAGATATGAATAAGCCATCTCGGATCTGACCGTCTACCCCTGCTTAGAGAGCCAAGTTTTTCCATTCACTTCCTTCAGTCAGTTGATAGTATGGGCAGCTTTACTATATGTCCTACCCTGCAGTCAACAAAGAATCATACGCTATTGGTCACCTTACCTGCAAAGCTCTGAGCTAACCCAACCTCACTTCTTGACCGCCTTTCCGCTATTGTTCACATGGCACCAACCCACCACTAACCCACCATCTTTGCAAAATTCCCCGGTCCCAAAGCTGTCTAGATTCGATCTGCTGTCATACCTCGACCCAAGTCTCTGGCTGCATCAGACCAAGAACGGGGAATTTAACCAACTCAAGGATCCTGAACCTCCAAGAAAAGGCATTTCAGCTCCCTGGAAGCCGCCAAGCTAGATAGCGGCCCGTTCTTGAATCCAGGAACAAGGACCTTCTGCTGCCACCGCCGATTTTGCAGATTTTTACTTTTTCTCACTCCCTCGAGCGAGACCGTTACCCTTCAAGATCGTAGCAGGGATATCAGATCGGATTTGGAAATCTGAAGAATTTTCCTCCGTCACCTTTTCTGCCTGTCTAGCTCACCTGTTCTGTCTCATTTCTCAAGGGACACCATCAAGGACGTGTCGGTATCAGGCTTGACCGCTTTCTCCCGAGAAACAACTCACATTTACCATGACGCTCAATCTCAACGATTTCGATGTCCTGGTGTTTGATATTGGTAAGATTAAGCTAGCCCCACAGCTGTTCCTAGTGACTGCGCAGGTTTGTTGATTCTGAGAACTGTTTTGGACTGTCCTATTTTCCTTGATATGGTACACGTTTGGATACACTTGATTTTTTGCTTGGATATCTATCTACCTTGTACACAGAATAGCCATAATAACACATATTGCAGAAGGAACCGTTTGTCCCATCTCCTTCGTCAAGGATGTTCTAGTGAGTTGTGCTGTTCTCTGTGTCTTGTTGCACCTGGCAACCGTTCCGTCTTCCGTCTTCCGTCTTCCGTCCTCTTCTTTTCTTTTCCTATGCACCTCCGTCGGCCCCTCCCTACCGCTCCGGGCCCGGAGCTCCGTATGGATCCCATCAAATTTCGTCCCAGCCTCTCATCCCGAACCTCTTCGGTCAGCCGCCGGGCCTTGACATCCACTTCTCGGCGTCCAAGCTGCCGAACCAGGTCATGCCAAGTTGCGCAAGTCTCGGGCGTGTGCAGCTGAGTTTTTTGATACCAGCACATCTTCCCAGCCCCTTTAACCACTTCACCGACTTTGTCCCGTTTTGTAATAGTGTACCCAACGTCAACAACACTGCAGCCTGCTGACCAAGGTCTGTTCGCCGTACCCAGTTCCCATATGCACTCGAGGCACTTCCCAAAGTCTTGGAACAGGAGTGGGACAGTCCAGAGTTTGCAAAGTATCGTGATGCTTTTCCCGAAGAGTATCGCAACTCGCCTTCTGACTTCGAAGCACACGTTCGCGACCTTGTGAAGCGTGATGTCAAGATAGCCTACCTTAAGTCGCTCCAGGGATACCTCTGGCTGCAAGGCTACAAGTCGGGCAACATTGTTGCCCCTCTCTTCCCAGATGTCGAGCCTTTCTTCAACCAGGCCACCCAGAAGGGAAAGAAGATCATCATCTATTCGTCCGGCTCGGTTCCTGCGCAGAAACTGCTCTTCGCACACACAAACTCCGAGAAGCCAGACATGACCCCCCTTATCGCCGACTACTTCGATACAACCAACGCGGGCCCCAAGACCGAGGTCGACAGCTACACGAAGATCATCTCTCATCACCCGGAGCACAAGGACCTCGATAGATGGCTGTTCTTGAGCGACAACATCGACGAAGTCAAGGCTGCTGTTGGAGCGGGTATGCGCAGCCTGCCTGTTGTTCGTCCTGGAAATGCGCCCTTGCCGCCAGATGAGCCTCTGGCCAAGATCGCAATTGCCGAGTTCACGCACTCTGAACTCGCTTCTTTGGGAGTATGATAGACGGTTGTGATAGACAACTGCATGCAAAGGTCCTTCCAAGAGTGGGGAAATGATAGTCGTCGAATAGCGCGGCAGTTTCGTGCGGAGAAGCAGAGTAGCGACTCGCTAGGGATTTCTAGTTTCTCAAATCCGAAAACAAACCGTCCAGCTGATCTTGTCCACTGGTGATTTAGTGTCCACAGACTGCATGAGTACTACCCGCCCCCTTATCAGTCGTGCGACGTAGGGAGTCGCAGATAGTCGATCTATCGCTGCACAGTACAGTGCATGTGCGCCAAAGCCGTGTCGATAAAATGATTGTTTATCAACAGCGGAAACTGATAATGCTAGCCCACTAACGTGGGTTCATAGAGGTGTAAAACACCATATGTTTCGATGTGTTGTTGGTTGGATTGTTGCCCATATGCAGCTCGTTGAAGCCCCACGCGTCGTCGCGTTTCCCCTCATCACCTCATGTCGAATGACTCGTCGATGCCTTGAGCGTCATGACAAAGTTGTTCCGTGTCCGTCCTGGATTGACTTCCTTCTTGGTGAAGTCTGATCGCTTATTGGCGACAGTCCCGATTCTCTTCCATAGAGAATACGCCAGTTTCTGGGTCATCTTAGTTCTGGTGCATACATAACCAAGCATGGTCATCAGTTCGTCGAGTCGGGTGTCTGTGAAATATCGTGAGTTGTCAACACAGCTGCGAGGCAGAACCACAAAGAGGCAGGGGAACAGCTCATCAGAGCCGGTTGGAGGTTCAGATGCAGGCCGAAGAAACGACAGCGTTCTGAGAAGCATCTGACCACGGCCCTCGGCCTCGGGGACGAAATTGAGCACCAGACTCAGTGAGATAATGTCGAAGACCTCAGAATCGTCCTTGGGTAAGGGTCGCTCCATAAAATCCTGCTTGGTGATTCCTGGTTCCTGGCTGTTGAGGTCGATATGTTTCATGGAAAAAGCACCACTTGTAGAGCATGCATTCCGTGTACTCAATGCGCCAACCTCCAGCATGTGCAACGGCTGCGCGCGTTTCTTGAGATCTGCCATCGGAAGCCATTCCAAGAGTACCCTTGACGTGTCGCCGCCCCTGTCGATGCTTTGTCCTTGTAGACTAGCCTTCTGATAGTGATCAAGCCCACCTAGCTTCTCAATTTCTGTGGCAAGGCGAGTCTCCGTAGCCTTGTCGCCCTTGGTCGCGGCTTGTCGTCGTTGTTTCTCCAGCTGGTGATGCGTGTTGATGAGACTTCTGCTGGCTTTTCGGGACATAGACCTTGATGATTTCACTGTTGGTGGACGACCACTTGAAAGGCTCTTTAGCCTCGTCTGCTTCTTGGAAACCATTCTGATATGAGATTTTCCAGGGTGTCGCGTCTTGACGTTTGAACTCCTTTGAAGCAAAGTGAGGTAGTCTGAAATAAATTTCATGTTAGTCTCGGTAAAGGCAGGGCAATGTTAAAACTCACCGCTTTAGCCCACCACAGGATGATATTTAGAGCTCAATGAGGATAATCTCATGGCGCCCGTATGTGAGTTTAGATTATCGATATAATCAATTACAACAATGTCATTGAAGCCTGCCTAGGTATGCTATTGAATGTATCTCTTCTTCCCATTGACTTCCTAGCATGCTTACATAAGTGTTTTTGATCAGCCAATCATATCGGGGATGTGGAGCAAGCCCTAAAGCACATCACAGTCATTACTTCCTGAAAAATAAATTGTTCCGACTTTTTCTTCTTCTTCTTCGACCCGACCAGACTAACCAGCACCAGACAACTTTGTGCCCACGACAACCGACACAATGGCCGCCAAGGATACCAAGGGAAAGAAAGGTACGACATGATCTGAGAACGCGACGAGGGAAAGGAAGAGTTGGAAAAAGAAGAAATGGCATACGGGCGGAAATTCTCGAAGCGAAATCTCTCAAGAACGACGACGGCATGGCGACTCGGCTCGATTCGACAATAATCTTGCTTCGATAACATTATGCCTCGATCACATCACGCTTGCTTCAACATTCATTTGCTTTGAAAGCATCAGGTGTCGATACCGTCTTGCTTCGCTACTATCGAGAAATTCCGACCTGGACGTCCTTCTTTTACCATCCTCGACTTTACTCTCCAAGCTTTACCCCTACAGCATCATGCAGCAGCAGATTTTGCGAGTTCTGTACAAGGGCGATTGCTGATGCTTTTTTGACTACAGGAGGCAACAAGGCCGCTCAGGCTGCCAAGGCCGCTCTCAAGGGCGTAAGTTTTACAATACTGTCTTTATCGTGGCATCGCTTGCTAACAATTCTGCCAATAGACCAACTCCCACAAGAAGGTTAAGGCTCGCTACAGCACCTCCTTCCACCGCCCCAAGACCCTGATCACCAGCCGTGCTCCCAAGTACCCTCGTCGATCTATCCCCCACCAGCCTCGTCTCGATGAGCACAAGGTTGTCGTCCACCCTCTCAACACTGAGAGCGCCATGAAGAAGATGGAGGAGAACAACACCCTCGTCTTCATCGTTGATGTCAAGGCCAACAAGGGTGAGTGAAACTTCTCAATACTACTTCCAAACAGAATCTAACCTACCACCAGCTCAAATCAAGCTTGCCCTCAAGAAGCTTTACGACATCGACTGCCTCAAGATCAACACTCTGATCCGACCTGACGGCAGCAAGAAGGCCTACGCTCGCCTTACACCCGATGTCGATGCTCTCGACATCGCTGCCAACAAGCTCTCTCTTGTTTAAAAACATTCATTGGCTTGTGGATTTCTGGCGTGTCATTGGGCTGGTTTTTCGTCTGCTGAAAATGCAAGACACGGACATGGGAAAAGGCGTAAAAAGTGCTTCTCGTTTAGAGTGCAAATGATCATGAATTTAAAACCGCCCAGCACATCGTCTGTGCCTATTCGTCGAGTACAATATTATTATGTCTCCAGTGATGTCCTAACGATATGATTGTGAAAGTAGATGTTGCCATTCATTCTTCATAGTATGTATCAATGTTATCTTGCGTGCAAGTGAGCCACGCTATTAAACGCACAGAGACAAAGCATGCACAAGGCTTTAGGTCAAAGCAGGGTGTTCCTTTGATGTTGGAAAATCGAGGAATTTAATTTTTTTATGTTGTACACATCGTGATCATCAAAATCTGCAACCACGGGAGTTCCAACCCTGGATATGGGCTTGAGTTTTCTAGCCCGTCCCTGTCCCGTCTAATTATACACAAAGTTTCGTCATAAATGGTTTGCAACAACCTCATTCCGTTCGCTTAACGATTTTTCTAGTTGCGCATGCCGTTGAGGTGCTTCATCGTGAGGTAGTTGACGTCAAGAAATCGCTCGACGCAGTTGGCCAAGCATGTCTCCTCCGACTTGTCGAGCTTCGGGTTCTTGATGCTGCCGGGAACGCACTTAGCCCAGCACATCTGGGTCAGGCTGTGAGTTTCTAGAGATCTTTAGTTAGCTAAATGCTCTCCCAGTATGCGTGTTGGACGTACGGGCTTGGATCTGAGAACGTTGCTGCTCGTTGGCGAGAAACTGGCGAAGTTCGGTGCGGTCCTTGTCGTTGAGCTTCTCAAGGTCGGCGTTATCGATGGAGAGTTGTTGTGCGCTCATTTTGGCGGTTATGGATTGACTGTTGGTAGTTAAAGGGAGAGTAAGATTGGGTTGCTGGTGCTAGATTGAATTGTAGATGCTGTCTGAAGTTCAGGATTTTTGATGATGCGCAATTGCTCAGCACTTGACCAATAATGGGCTGTTGGTTATCGGCCGGTTAGCCCCACTTCCCAGCCTTTGATCCAACTCTACCTAAGCATCCAGTATGGATGTTAGGTGAAGTTGATTTTTGACAGACATATCTGGACACGCTGGAAGAGGTTAATATGTTTGAAACAAGATTGCCGTTATGGGTTCTATCCAACCCGACCTGAATAGCCTCGACGCAATCATAATCACAGTTCAGTGGACAGAGGACTAGAGTCGTAGAACAAAAATCTAATATATCAAGTGTAGTGCTAAAAGAGCGTAACAAGAGTATCACTGCCATCGCTATATACCACCATGCGCTGTTTCTACCTCTATACAGAACTTGGTACCGTGCTCAACCCCTTCTGAATCTATAGTGCAAGAAGACAATAGGTAGAAAGCGGCAAAGTATGCAGATACATTGCCAACCAGCATTGCCATTAGATGTAGTGCTTCCAGCGTGCCAACGCTATAAATACGCAACACATAAAGATCATGAATCCAATGATACTGAAGAAAGGTGCCAGATTCTCATCAGCAACAGTCTGGAACGGAACTGGCACGTTCATTCCAAATACACCGCTGACCAAATTCAGGGGAACTAGAACAGAGGCCACCATGGTGATTTTGCTAAGTACCTCGTTGGTGTGCGTTCCCTGCTCGATGCTCTTAATGGAAACCGTTGCAAGATAGTTGCTATGCGCCCGAGATAGAATCTTTTCGAAGTGACCCAAATTGGTAGCCATCGTCACAACGTGATCTTGAATGTCACCCAGATACATGCCGATGTCCATGCGGGGGGTGACTTTGTAGTTCTCGTTGCATCGCTTTGTGAAACCACGGAGAACATCTGCCTTGCCACCGAGAAGGCGATAAAGAGCCAGACAGTTCCTGCGAACTCGGCCAATGCGGCGGAGGAAGGAGTTGGAGTCATCTTCACGCATGACGAACACTTCATCCTCGATAGCATCTGCCTCAAGTTCAAGTTGGCGAATAACAGGACCGAACGAATCGACAATATCGTCACTGGAGACAGTTAGAAAGAAATCATGATATCCATGCGAGTGGTACTTACATTAAAGCGTAGCAGATCCAGTCACTGCTAAGAGAGACGTAGTCTTTCAATGCAGTGATTCGCTTGCGAACTTGCGCTGCGTGAGAGTTTGGCTCAAAGCTGAAGCTGAGGGTGCCCTCCCGAAACACGATGACATAAGTATTGAATGGCTCGTACTCGATGCCGTCATCTTCTTCAACAACAGAGAAGGAGCGGAAACAGGCAAAGTAGTACGACGGGAAGAGTTCAATCTTCTCGCGGGCTTCCTGAGTGATAATATCCTCAATTGTGAGAGGATGAATACCGAAAGCCTTGCAAATGCTCTGCACTTCTTCCTTAGTAGCGGCATTGATGTTCAGCCACCAAACTCCGTCTTCTTCTTCATCAGGCAGTTCGAAAAGGCCGCGAAGATCTTCACCTGGGAGCACAAGGTCACCAAAATCCGCTGCGTGGATGGTTGATTCCCATGCCGAGGAGAAGAAACTGAATCGGTTCGGATCAACAGGGACAGGCTGTTTTTCAGAGACTGAACCCTCATTGTGGGACTGCACAGTCTGGTTTGTCTTTTCGCGAGTCATCGAATCGTCCGAGACAGGCTCCAGAATATCACCATCAACAGTGACCATTCGCTGAAGACGCGATTCGTTCCGTCGAGCACGTACGTCCTCAAAACTCTGCTTAGCTGCAGCAGCAGCATTGCGCTCAGCCGCACGCTCAGCCGCACGTTCCGCAGCCTGCTCATTAACGAAGTTCTCAAGATAGTCGAAGTCGATGTGCAAATGGTCCTTGTGGTAACTCTCCTTGACAGGGAAGCAAACGTCCTCCTCTGCGGTTGTGTTGGTCGAGATGGTAGCAGCATCGTTATCAACAGTATGTGCCTTGTTTCGGTGGCTGGGTTTGCTCGAGATAGACATGGCCCGGCTGGCGACATCCTCCATGTCAGGTTTGTTGGGCTCGGAAAATGACATGTCTCGCTCTCGACGTCGAGCTTGGGCGAAAGCCTTGACTGAATTGGGAGGTGAAATCGAACGGTCCGCCGAATCTACAGTAGGACGGCGGCTACGGCGAGCGGTAGGGGAAGCATCGCCGTTTTCCTCATCAATGATAGCTTCCTCGAAGTCGCGAACCAGAATAGCAGGAGGAGAACTAGGCTCGGGCTCGAGGTGACGAGTACCGTAAAGACTGTCGAAGGTACCGCGACGAGGGCGCTCAACCCTGGTCGAGACCGCTTGGTGGCGGTGGTCATCCAGTTCTGGGACAGGAGTGTCATACCCCGATCGGGGGATGGAGCTGGAATCTTCGTGGTCGGACATTTTGAATCGATAGGTAGTCAGTCCCGGAGAGCTTTGGTTCGAACGATGGCTATGTATAATAGATGGACGCGAGTCTGTCGGGAGGGCGAAAGGTGGAATGCGTACTAGGTTCACAGTCCCATAGCTTGAATATTGTTTCGATTACTGCGTCGTCTAATGCAGGCGATTGTTGACGTCGCACCCGGCGCGCCAGTGCCGCGCCGAGTTGGTGATTTGTTCAAAACTGAGCTACGCTCGGCGGTGGTCGCCAGTGGCAGCTGGTTGTTCCAAGGGATGATGACTAGCGGAAGACGAGTGGCGGTCGGTACGTTCTTAAGGCCAGTTACGGGGGCTTCTTGTTTACTCCGCTGTAGACCCAGAAGCCGGGACCGAAGAGCGAAGGAAGGGAAACGTTGGAAAAGGCGAGTTGAGCCAACTTGACAACTTGTATATGATAACGGCGCGACGCCGGAACGTGATAGTGGCGACGGAGGCGTTGATGCGCGAATGTGTCGTCGATATAGGAGGCCGTCGAAGTTGAAGTCCTATCAAGTAATTGATAAAGAACGGATTTGCGATATAAGCTGAAGATACAAGGTCCTCTTCAGGAGTCAGGCCGAGTTATTAAAGGTATCCGAAAATAGCGAGAATTTGTTTTGGGCCCGAACAGGGAATAAAGATAGGGTGACGATGGGTGCCGGGGCCTTGAGTAACAAGCAAGGTCAGGCCAATTTCGATACTGGCACGGCTAAACCAGACGAGAAATTTTCTCGTGGTTTTGATTGATTCGAAGACCCGGTTTGCTGTGCACGGGGTACATGAAAAGGAGGTTTGTAGGTTGGGTTGGGTTGTCAGTAGCGACGACGATAGATGTCAGGGTTGAGTTGATTAAAGAGGAGTTGAGGAACTAAGTAGTCTACAGTAAGAAGTGGGAAGGGCTAAGAAAAAAATTGTCTTGGTGTGTCGGCTATCACAAGCAAAAATAGACAACCCAGCCGCCACTTTGATTTGACTTAACTTACTGCATGAAATGCTTGGCCTTGACCTTGGTCTTTATAGGTGGTCTCGTAAATAGAACCATCGGCCCCGTGCCCGCCATCCGGCTCTTCTTTGGCGGGTTGTTTCCTGATCGGAGCCCGTCCATGTTATTCAGGCTTATTCTGCCAGAGGTTATTAGCTAGGTACCAATGTAGGCTGCCGAAACCCGACGGCCAGGAACGCATCAGATGGTTTGGCTGACCTGGTTGACTTTCATGAATGACTGATTCGTCGAATCCAATCCCGTCATTCCCATTTCCATTGCGCATAGATCCATACGATGGCCTTGCCAACGTTGCCCTGTAAATTCTCATGACAGGTTTCTTATCCGTACATGTCTACGTAATTTAGTCAAAGAACTGAGCTAACAATGATAACATACCATAATCTGGTCATTGCGTTGTTACTTCCCTGCTCTCTACCTTAGGTATTATTCATCTGACTCCGAAACCAGGAAGCATTGACGATAGTGTACGTACCATGGAAAGACATTCCCCCTCGCTACTATCAAAGCTTGTTTAGGTGCCGAAAGCGGTATAGTGTTGGAGCATCCAAACAGCCAGGTGTCGAGACCAATTCCGACTGTACATCCACCGGACTAAAGTACTGTACTGTACCTATTCGCGACCGACGGCACAGCATAGCAGCGCATCGAATCAACACCTCCAACTATCTACGTTACAACCACGCAACTGCTATTCAAGATGGCCGACCAAGCTCTTGATCAGATCCGAGACATCGTCGATGGACAGATTGTACATGATCCCCCTCCTTGATTTACCTGATCAACATCTGACTGAAGCTCCACTGTAGGACTTTGAAGGCCAGAAGCTCGTCGAGATGCTCGCTACCGTTCTCCTTATCGTTTCCGGCGTACGTTCTACCTCCTGCAATGATATCATATACTCCCGTCCTCCATTGCTCGGCTAACTGCGAAATAGCTGATCTCGTTCGTTGTCGGTTATATCCTCCAAGATATCAAGCTCGCCGTATACCTAGGTCTGGGAGGCACAGCCCTGACTTTCCTCGTCGTTGTGCCGGCGTGGCCATTCTACAAAAAACATCCTGTCAAGTGGTTGCCAGCAGGTTACGCGTACGATCTTGCAAGCAAGGGAAATCAATAAATTGTATGGCCTGACTTGGGCATGGCTATCATTTCTAGTACATCAGTACCAAAATGCAACACCTCAGCGATCCCTTTCCCACGATTATTTTGTTCTTTTCTTCGTAAGACATAATTTCCAGAGACGTCGTTCAAGTTGTGCTCTATCGTCCGTACTTCTGGAACTCCCAATCTCTATTGTCCAAAGGGCAGACAGATCGGGCCTTCAACCATCGTGAGATACAATGGAAGTGGAAAGCATGCTAGGTACTCGTTAGTCCAAACACATGAGAATAACATGATGCAGTCATCTTACGTTGCAGATACCCCAGGCTACTGTGCACTCTTCGCTAGTAGCGGATGCTTGGTTGGCCTGGCATTCGATGCCTGGTGAATTTGTCAGCCTCTTCCCATGACGTCGTGAAGATATTCAGTAAACATACATAGGTCCATGATATGATTACGGCAAATAGCACAGTTATCAACGACGATATCCCATGCCCAGAGAGCTACGGCATTCCACTGCGTTTCCGGTCAGCATATGTCCAGGGGAATCACATCCAGGAACTCTGTACCTTCTTGACCTCAAACTTCTTCTTGCCCTCGACGCTCTTGCTGTTAGAGCCCTCAGCCTTCTTGGCGACGGGCGCATCGCTCATCTCAACGTCGGCCATGGTTGGTATAGTGTTCGAAGTAAGGATTAGGTGTTGATGTTTTGCGGTATCGATTTGCTGGCTGCTGAAAGACACGGCTGCTTACTGTCGGAGGTCAGAATCGATCGTCTGGTGTTGTTGTTGCTGAGTTGCGGTCGACAAGCGAAGGCGAAATACGTACAAATAAATATCGTTTGCCGGACGGTCCTATGCGTCGTTGAAAGCTTGTGACTGTCAGTGGCACAGATTCGGCATGAAGGGAACAGTAAAAGAAGAGGGAACCTTGATGGTGCAGCGCAGGGGAAAAGAACAAACATACCTTCTCACTATTAAATGCTGACTTTAGAAAAGCGATGATGCGGCTCAAGAGTTTGGGTGGAAGGCTGGATCTGCCTATCTCCTCGATAGTACCTAGAAGGTATAGATTGGATGGATGAAGCGCCAGGCAGGCAGCTACCTACGGTGGGTGCTGACCCTGTAACGCAGCCCGGGCATTTGTTACAGCGAAGCGGCACGGCGGGGTAGATCAGGTAGAGTTTCGATCTATCCATCCATTCAATTCAATTTAATTTTGTTATCAATAGTCTTTACGTGCAGCTCATACTTTTTAAAAACTTAGACCTATTAATGTACAAGATTATTCTTCTATACAATCTGAAAGTTGACAGGAAAAGAAAGAGAGAAAAAAGAATGAGAGAAACAAAAAGCATCAACACTGCACCGCCCCCCCGAAAACGAGGCTGCACAGCATAGCTGTGAAGCATCAGTGCCAGATGGAGCCGCTTTAGGCGCTCAAGACTCCGCTCTGTACACCTGGACTGGCTTGGCTCTGCCCGCGTCATTGCCTTTGGAGTCGGGTGGGCTCTAACTGACTTGACTTTATTAGTTAGTTTGTTTCCTGTCCACGTCGGATCTGCCCTGTGCTTGCTCGTTATTAACCTGCTAATAAAGGCTCCATCCCTTCTCTCTTCTCCGTTCCTGTTCCCGTTCCCCTCCTTCATTCACTACGCCGTCCTTGATTCACGGTCTCTCCTACAGTCTAGTACAACCATGGTCAGAACAGCCAACACTCTCCTCACCAGAATAGTTGCTTTATACTCAATCGCCATTCCTACTTCGATCTTATCTTCTCTCTCATACAATCCGCCAGAATCATAATTCGATCTGTCGCATCGCAAAACAAACCTTCACCAAACAATACGATAAAACACAACACAACACACCACAACAGGCTTGTTTGACTGTATTGTCGCCTCGTCCCGTCCCATTTCAATCGGTCCACACTGCATACTCCTCTTTTGTGATAAAGCACCCGAAGAAATGAGTGAGACGCCATCTCAACCTACAACAACTCCTGCTCGTCGCCGGAATGGCCGTAACGGCCGTCCTGCAGCTCAGAAGGCCTATGCCTCCGAGAACGACGTTGCCACTATTGATCCCGCGCGATATGATCGTGCACCACGCACTCCTCAGAAAGGAGCTGGCACCGATACTCCCATGAGCCACAACTCGAAACAGCGAACTCGAAACGGCAGTCACAACAATAACAACAAGCACCGTGGCAAAAATGGCCCTCAATCACCTGAGTCTGCTCGCCCTGGCCGTCAGACACCTCCGCATCAATCTTCTTCTATGAAATCCATCTCTGCCTTCGCTGGTGCAACTTTCCATGCCTCGCCTGCACCATCAGCCTTGCCTCTTCCCAGCTTTGTGTCTCGACCATTGACTGAGTCGCCCAGTGTCAGCAAGACATCACGGGATATCATCCAGGAGCCTTCTCCTCCCACTGACACCGAGGCGCCAACCCCCTTGCGTCAGACTTCGTCAGGTGTTCAGGAATCTCCTCTTGATTTCATGTTCCGTGCCCACCGCCAAGAGAAGGAACGTCAACGCAGTGATAGCACTGGCAGCTTCCGTCCTTCAGGCCTGGCTCATGAATCGCCCTCGGTGCAGTCTCCCTTTGGGCCGGGCAGTGTTCCGAAGCCGGCAACTCTTCCCCAGACAGCCCGCACCCAATCTAGAGTTCAATCCGGCGGTATCGACAGTGCGGAACTGGATGGGACTCCAGGTCGACCCATGGGGCCAGCCTTCTCGACACCCTATGGGGAACGTATTAGAGCTGCTCGTTCCAACTCTGCGCGGTCGCCCGCTGAACTGTCCCCTCACCAACCTCGAACCAACCCCCAATTTGAGGACCCTACCGAGGCTCTAAAGAAATTTCTCTCCATTGGAAACGGCACGACTGTATCCCATTCTGTTCCGAATGGATTCGCGCCAGCTCCTCCCGCCCACCAATACGATCATGCTAGAAACGTTCCAACTGCGCCAGCTCCTTTTGAGGGTCGCTCAAACAACCTTCAGGCCATGGAAAACGATCTCCGCCGTATCCTCAAATTGGACTTGGGCAGCCCCTCTCCTTCAGGCGCGAACCAACGTCTTTTCTCTTAAGACTAAATGTCTTCGGGTGCTTCGTACTTCAACGTTTTCATTACTCTCTTCTGCATATGTTTTTTCGACTGCCGGCAGTCCACAGACGGCATCAACGGAACGTGATATTTGGCGACACGGATTTTCATATTCAGGGGTACAGCGGCATTGTCTCTGAACTTTGGCGTTATCAGAGAATCGAAGACATATTCGGAAGGACTGTTGATTGGGTCAGGCTTTTTTGCGATTCAGCTATTGGTACCTCGGAGTCATCTATGTGATTTTTATCTGCACTTTCGGACTCTTTGCTTTGCACGGGAGTTAGGTCACGACCTCGGAAATGTTTATATCAAAGGGGGATCATAGGGGGACAGGTGGATGTATATTGGGATGTGCAACTTGTATCATGACGAATCATCTTCTTTTCCGACTGGTTTCTGATGATACCCAAGAGCTTTTTGGCTCTCTTTTCGGTCTTATTGCAAGCGAAGCGGTATGGGGATGATCAACGTGGTAACGACTAGGAAGTGTTTCTCATTTCCAACGTCTAGATAGCTATGACTACGCTCGTTAAATATATCTTTCATTGATGATCATTGGAAAACTAGGTTTATTCGAGAACTAGTGTTAAGTTGATGGTACACAATGTCAAGACTGCCTATTCTAAATACCACAGCTCGTAGCCCAGCAAGACGAGCAGATGCGTCGTTACTATGAGATGCGGACTGATTTTCTCAAGTGTTCGATACACCGTAACGTTTCGTCAACAAGACGGAGATCGATGGTACGCAACAGGAGGATGGTAACAAGACGGATAGACAGAATGAGATCACACGGTCCGTTCATAACATATTATTTTATCCTAGCTGCGTTCACATAAATTACGCACACCTAGCTCAGCCAGTACAACACACAATGCTCAACAACTCCAGTAGATGCCTCAACGTTCAGGTAAGTTAAAAAAACACAGTCTAGTCAGCGCCAATGAGATGCTTAGGCAAGAATGTCCAGATAGTACCAAGTGTACCCAAGATACCAAAGATGACGAGGAGTACAGCAGACATGATCCTCTCTCGCAAAGACACATCCTGCCAGTACAGCTTCAGATAGAATGAGATAGGCAGGATGATAGAGATGAGGGTGCAAAGAGCAGCACCGAGGAATGCACAGACGGAGTCGAAGGCCGGGAAGACGATAGAGATGAATAGCAGAAGAATGACCACAAAGACTCGGACAAGCAGTCGGACCGCTTTGGTGACGAGAACGGATGATCGAGTGGGCTGGCTGTGAGGCTGTTCGTGATGGTGATGATGTTCGTGAACACCACAAATGACATCCAAGGTCGTGATAATGGGACGAGCGTTGAGAGGGATCTTTGTCAGAGGAATGATAGCGATGAAGATACACATGATAATCTTCAACGCATCAGGATAGCCTTTGGACTTCAGAATATTAGAGGTAATGGCATCCTTGATGCCATCACCGAACATGAGCAGTCCAATCACGGCCAGGCATGTGTCCACCAGATACTGCGCAAGTTAGACAAGCCTTCAACTTGAGTATCACTTGAAAACTTACAGAGAAAGAGAAGGTGATGTTAACAGCCTTGCCCCATTTGTACGGGTGGCGCATGTCACGGTAAATCTATAACATCTCAGTTCCGATACCTCAAACAAATAGCATGTAACATACCGATGGAAACACAGAGTGAGCACCCCAGGGACTGGCAAGGAGACCATACGCAAGGGGAACTGCCAGCCAATTCTCAGGGAAAAGGTAAGTCGTCGCCGGTTCTCGAAGCGAACCAGGATAGTTGGGCTTGTAGAATCCATCAATGATAACAATTACAACAACTAGAGCACGTTAGTATATTGACGGGGTTCAACGCCGAGCTTATGTACTTACTGCAAAACGTGGAAAAGATACCGATAACGCTGGTGTAACTCAACAAGCGCAAAGGCAATGCATTTAGCACCAACACCAAGCCTGAAGCCACAACCTTCCAAGTGTTGACAGTTGCAATGCCTGGAAGCAGAAGGCCCAGAGAGTCGGCAAAGAGAATCACCAGAGCGACACAAGCTGCTATCAACTCAAGACTGAAAAGTGCAGAGACGATCACCCGAGCACGAGTACCAAAAGAGACGTACGCCAGATCGGAATATGTGATGAGACTAGGATCAAAGTCCATGCATTTGGCCAACAGCTTGCCTGTGTAAGAAGTGACAGCAGCTGTGAAAGTGAGAAGAAACAGGCCGGTGATCCAGCCCGTCATCTGAAAGGCCAACGGAAGACTGAGCAGACCAACACCAATGAGAGCGTTGATGGAGTTGAAGACGGACTGAGGAAGAGTACTTTGGCCCTCAACAGCAAGGACAACTTTGTTACCCTGCTTGACCTCTTTGACGAGAATAGGCTGGTGCTCGCCATGCGCTGCGTCTTCGCCTTCCTCTTCGTCCTCGTCCGCTACACCCCAACCACTTCCTTCACTGAAGGAAATGCGGTGGCGCGGGTTTCTTTCCATGGTCCCAAAGGGCGAGGAGTCCCGGAACGAGCCATAGCTGCCAACGATATCAGGGGCCGCAAGATGAGGCGGAACAGCAAAGATGCTTGATCGGGGCGATCCAACGATGGACGAATCGCCTGCCTCAACATCAAGCAGCGGTTTTGTTTCGTCGTCGCGACGGGATGTTCTCATTGCTCTTGGAGACGACTCAATGGCTGAGCTGGATTCGCCGTTGGCCTGAGAAGACGATGCTTCCAAGTGTTGGCGCAAAAGACCGGATTGCGGTTGCGACGATCCCGGAACATGGCTGCGACTGTATTGAAGATCATCGGCGTCTTGGTCGGGCGCAAGAACAAAACTCGGTCGACGAGGAATAACTTCATGGAATCCTGCGGCTCGCTGCCAACTCCTGGCAAAGGATCGGAAGCTGTTGACGCCGCCAATGTCGGCAATAGCAGCCAATTGGTAGGTAATGGAGGACCTGCGCGAGTTAGACGTGAATACTCTATGATGGATTTGTTTGGACCATACCGTCGCCGTCTCGAGAAGCCCCCTTCGTTGCCATTTTCAGCATCGTCGTTGTCGTCGTCGACGAGAGCTTGTTCGCGTTCAAGCATGCTCTCGGTCACGCTTTCTCCCGGCGAGGCACCGCCCTCGTAGCCATCCCAGCTCGTAGGATTCCGCGCCGCAGACATTGTGATTGTGAATTGCCGCCAATTTCACGTCTGACTTGGGTTGGTTTGAATATCGTCGTGTTGTCTCGTTATTCTTTTCGAAGCCTAATAGGAACTTCTGAGTTATCTCAATTGGCCTCTTCTTGGTCGGCCAAGTATGGATGGTTGGGGTGGCGAAGGTTGCAGAAAAAAATGGAAAGTTGGATGGATGGTCGCAAACAAGGTCAGCGATGCAATGGAAGACAGGGTTTGCAGACTCGGCAAAATTGAGGTATCACCAGTCCTCGACGAGCGAGTTGAGCAATTGCAAAAGAAGACGAGAAACACAAGACGGACAAGACAAGAGAGAGAGAGAGGGCAGACTCGGCTCAGGGTCATATGGCACGCGGCTCAACTTGGATAACGATAACTACTACCTTAGTACCTAGGTAGGTTTGGTTTGGTATAGCGAGTGACAGAAAGTGGGTGCGCACCGGAAGGACATGACGCTTATCGCAGCCAAGAATAGCTCGAGAACGCCTGTGCCCTGTGCACGCGATAGCCGATGGATGGTCAACGACTCCTCCTTTGTTGGCTTCAGTTTGGATCTTGATTTTGATCTTGATCTCAGGCTTGTAATTGGGTTGGCAGGGTCGAACCCACAGGGGTAACTGATACAAAAAGTTGTTCAATAGAGTAACCATGATAAGATGTTTGACTAAACATGCAGTAAGAGATCCTCTCAATCTCCAGGACCCTACGCTACCGCCAAGGAGACTAGTCTCTTGTAGTCTGTTTTTGCAGTTGAAGGAGGGGAGGGTGGGCGACTTGACGTTTGGCTCTAGAGCTGAGAGAGCTGGACTGCATGAACTGAACTGCCGGAGAATACAAGTGATCGATAGGACATATGCAGTAACTGCATGTGTGGTCGGTCAGACTAACAAACGTCTACGCTTAAACTGTAGACTAAATCTGCGTAGGACAACAGACAAAACAGTCTCGTCTCACCTCGACTGGGAAGCCATTGAGTATCATGAAAGGGTAGTTAGTATATGGCACAGCGGTTGTACCCGCTTCAATGCAGTCCAGACATCGCCTCGTCGCACTGAACCCCACCTGTAATTCGAATCTTGTGCAGCTCCAACAGGCCTTACGGGCTATGGCCTTGTTTTAGTTTAGGCATGGGGTCATGGGTGATGGTACGTGGAGACGAGACTAGGGGCTCACGAGACCACTTTGAAGGCAATGGCTAATAGGAACATTGGCTGCAGTTTGTTCCAGAGGGTTGTGCGGGCGTAATGGGCTTGGTTGTCAATGGAATTAGAAAGAAAAACGAAGAGTTGAGAAAGAGAAAAAGATATCATGCATGCATGACTGTTATTCTGATGTCAGAGCCTGGGGTTGGGATTGGATACGGGAACTGAAGACATGCATGCGGCAGGCAAGCAAGGCAGAGGCTCCTTCCTTTACTTCACCTTACCCATCAATGAATGGCCTAAAATCCACGACAGATTCAGCCTATGTCTTGCATGGACATGACAATCATATGCTCGCCATGGACCAAAAACAACTCGTCTTTCACTGAACTCCACAAAATACTCACTCCCGTTGCCTAACACTAACTGACTACTAGGTAAGCTATCTTCATGGGCTAGGTTAGGTAGATTACCTAGTAGTTAAACTCAAATCATAACAACCCCTTATCTTATCGCAACCACTGTAAAAGTTGCTTTGCACATGCTTTAGCTTCATTCATCGCAGCTTCAACGTCACTCCTTCAGCCTCAACCATCGCTATCTGCCTCTCTCGGCCGAATCCCGGACTTACACAATCAATTCTGAAACTCTTATTACCAATAATGAGCACAAATATTCCACCTCCATCCCCATCATGACAACTCCCCCCGATACCGCTCTCTTGGCCTCCACAAGCCAATCACTCGCTCCTAACCTCGCCATCCTGAATGCCTTCGCCCACCGTCACAAGAACCAACATTCTTGCACGCACTGGTGGTCCTCCTTCTCTATTCTTCGCCGTGCTTCCCAAAAGCTTTCCCAAGACCTCGTCTCGCGTCCCAAAAAGACAAAGTCTAGCAATGCGAAACGCGACAACCACCCTGCACTCGTCCGTGCAAAATGGATGATGCGCCATGTAATCCCTTCTGCTTTTTTGTAAGTCAAATCTTTGCCCCGTATTTGTCATGATATATGACCTGTATCGCTGACCGCGCATCCGTGTCCCATGCAGCACCTTGTCGCAACTAGCAGCCGATAACCAACATGCGCCTTTGGGTCTCCTCCTCCTCTCGGTCCTCGCTCGTATAAACACCCTACTATCCCACCTCGTTCCTCCCGAGCATCACCATGACCACGAATCTGTAGCAGCAGCTGTTGTTAAGTCAGCAAGTTCAGGACAGGGCAAGCTTGACTCGCTTAACTCTACAACGCAAACAATAGCACTTGAGGCGCCCGGTTCTGAAACGGATATGGGCGTGGCGGTTTCACGTGAGGAGCTCTTGTCATCGCAGAAGAATACAAACAAGCCAAAATCGAAATCAGACATGCCTCCGAAAGACCACAAAATGAAGGAACTTAAACAAAAGACTGTGCGCAAAAGCACACCAGAGGTAGTGCTGAAAGACGGCGCCAAGGATAAACCGAAGAAGAAAAAGAAAAAAGGCGGCGATGCATTTTCGAGTCTATTCGGTTCATTATAGGAACATCGAATTCATTTATGTTATAGAACATGTCAGGATATGCTGCGAATGAAATCACCACAGAAATCAGTGGAACAAGAACGTTGGGAATCGGTGATTTTCATTATTGACTTTCATAATAACACATTGCGCAACAATCAAAGGTTAAAAGTATTGTGCTAGCGACGTACCGGCATACCCTTCGTCTATCCTGCACAAAGCAGGAACAGGTATGCCCTCCAAATTCTTCCCATCCCTATGCGCCTCTGACCGTTCTTCGAGCTGTGAGATTGCGCCGGTGGAGCGGCCCTGTTGTCTGGTACCCAAAAAACAGAAATATTTGTCGCTCACTCTGGCTGGCCACCATTCGATGTAAAGATAATCCCTAATCGTCTTTCCAATATTCATTGAATCCCCCAAGCATGGATCTTTTCTCCCACCTTCTTACGTTGTCGAGTTGCAGCGTCTAAAAGGCAACCCACTGAGCCGGTTCCTTGTTTAGTCAAGAGAAAGGACGGTATGACCAGATACGAGCCTTCATGTCACCAGAACCAGTGGCAAAGTATCGGCCTTGAGGACTTGGCGCAACAGAGATAACAGAGTTCTTGTGGCCTTGCAGCATGAGTTGCGTAGTGCCTGTGCGGGGGTCCCAAAACTGTACTCCACGATCCTTCGAGCCGGAAAGCACCCAGTTGGTATCAGGAGTAAGAGCCACCGACAGGACAAAGTCCCGGTGACCCTCGAATGTCTTGACACACTTGCCACCCTTAGGGCCGGGTTGGTTGCCTTGTCGAGGAGTGCTGAGCTCCCACATTTTGATCGTCCTGTCAAGACTGCCGGAAACAAGATCTTTACCGCTTGGAGAGAACGCAACCGAGTAGACACTGTCCTTGTGGCCGTCAGGACCTTCAAGGCGCTCAACAAGGAAACCGGAGTGGATGTCCCACACACGCACGCTCTTGTCAAGAGAGCCGGCGGCGACAAATTGGGTGTCGGGAGAAATAGCAACGGTCGTCACCCCGTCCTCTATGGTGAGTGTAAGCGTGTTGGTACCTTGCTCAATATCCCACAGGCGGACTGTCCTGTCGCCACTGCCAGAGGCGATGGTGCGACCATCACGTGCAAAGTCCAGTGAGTAAATATCTTGCTCGTGACCTGAGAAGTGGTTTCGGATAGTTCTAGTTTGAATATCCCAGACCTGTATAGCGTTAGTGTCATTATCCCTTGATGATTTAGTAAGGTACTTACTCTGATCAACTTGTCTTCGGCGCCAGTAGCCAGGTAACGGCCATCAGGACTGAAGCAAACACTACGAATGTAGAGATCGGCACTCATATCAGAGGCATTGTGGTCCTCGAGCACACAAACCTTTTCTCCGGTCTGCACATCAAAGATTTGAGCCGATCGATTGCAACCGGTTGCAACATATTTACCATCGTGACTGAACCTCACACAGCAAACTACACTCTCATGGTTCAACGAGTGGACGAGGTCGACATCGAGAACGCGTTGCACTTGGGGGTTGAAGATGGCATACCAATCATTTCCCGTCTTCTTGTTGTGAGGGGCAACGTTGTCCACTTCGAGATCACCGAGTGAGTTTCCAACGGCAGAGGCGTGAGGGCCAGCCATTCGAGCGTGGTCGGGGGTTGGGTGGCTAACTTGGGGCGATGCCGCAGATCCGGGGTAAGGCACCGGTGTGTTGATCTGAGGAGTTGCAGGTCCGCCTACAGCGCCGGGAGGGCGGCCGATACCCCTCCTGCCAGGACCGGGAGAAGCAGTGCTCTGGGGCTGAGGTCCCATTCCGTTCGAAACAGGGCCAGGAGGATAGTTCTGAGAATAAGGGGCTTGCTGCGCATTGGGGTGAGGAGGGACCGGCAGGCCAGGAGGTCCTTGGCTCATCTGGTGCTGAGGTCCCAATGGCTGTTCTTGAGGAGGAGCATGGCCCTGCTGGGATTGCTGCGGCTGTTGCGCGCCCTGGGGTTGACCCTGCTGGCTCTGCTGCTGACCTTGCTGTGGTGGTGCAAGACCTCCCTGACTGCCGCCAGCCATGATGCCGCTGAAAAGACCATTACCGGGGGCGATTGAGGGTGGCTGTTGGGAAGGAGCAGCATGCTGGGGCGGTCCGGGCATGCCACCCTGAAGTCCGCCCTTTCTAGCAGCATCGAGTTGATGTCGCAGGGCACTGATCTCGTCCTCGTACCTGCAGATAGATAGGTTAATCGATGTCCATTATCATCACTAAGACGCAAGCAACTTACTTCTGCTTGAGACCCAGATGAGTCTGCTCCATCTGGTAAACCTTCTCACGGACCATTTGCATTTCGCTAACTTGCGCAGCAACTAAAGATACACATGTGTTAGCTGGAGCGAAAGAAATAACGCGGTATACACGTCAAGGTGCAAGTAGTAGACCTACTCTGATGCTCGTAGTTTTCAGTCGCGCGCATTTGGGTCTCGAATTCAACTCGAATCTGTTCGAGCAATTCGTTCAAACGGGTCGAATTGCCCTGGGGACCGGCCCCCATGGCGCGATGCGGATACATCGACATTGCGCAAGGTGGGTCTCGGTGACGGGGAGTTTAATAGAACTCGTTGAGACGAAAGGTGTATTGATCGCAATCGATGCGTGGTGCGTTCGGTGTGGTCGAGGTGTTGGCGCGTGCCAGTCAAGTCGGTGACAGCGCGAGGCTGGGTGTCAAGGCAAGCAAGCTGATGACAAGTACAGCTAAACGAGGCAGACGCGACAGCTAGGCGTTAAAATGCAGCTGTTGAGAATGCGTACAATTAAAAGCCCTTGATGGGCAAAGGCCGGTGAGGATAATCGTCGGGGGTGTGCGACGGGAGGGCCAGAAGTATCGTTGGGTTGACGATAGGAGTAAGAACAAATTAAGCGTGATGATGTTTTGATGGAAGAGGAAAAGAGAAGAAAAAAAGAGAGGCCCGGCCGAGGAGGAAGCGGGTTGGTAACTAAGTGCTAGAAGGAAAGCATGGGTTCCAGTGGATTGCAGCTCTTCACGCAGCACGGCCCGGGGGGAGTGGGGTCGCGATCCAGTTAAGTGGGGATAAAATCACCGGTACGTACCAGACTTTAACGCACAGACGCATTGGAATATCAGCCTCGAATCCGTCAGGGGTTTTTGGATGGTGGGTCCACGCTACCTGATGGGCGTGGATGTCCGGCGGCGGCTGCCCTGAGCTGGGCTGTGGCTTGAGATGACCACCTACTGGACAGGAGATAGAAAGGAAGTCCAGTTACAATTACGCCTGTCACTCGGGTCTGCACGCCCTCTCCTGCTGTACCTACGTCCTACTGCACTGAGATTGAGGGGTGGTGAGATACCTAGGTAGGTGGTCGCGTTGTTGATATTTTCCTGCGCACGCCCCCTTTTTTCACGTCCCTTCCTTTTCCTTTGTTTCTCTTCCTCCCTGTCGTAATCATCCAAAATGGTAGTGGCTTCCTGTCTACTACGAACCTCCTCATCAAGATTTTCTGAAGCTTGCTTATGCAGTATTATACCCACATCTTAAAGTCAGCACGTGGCTCTAGGTTCGGGTGTGAATGTTGCCCAGTGATTTCATGAGGGTCTAGGTTTTTATGATGTAACCGTTTCGAACCATTAATCGAGAGTTTGACCGAGCAAGATAACTTCAACTCTATCATAACTCTTTGCCGTTACTTCAAGACAGACAACGATCGTTAAGTTCCTTGCGCATTGGCCACCTCTGCTGGATATATGGATATATATGCAGCCGAAGAAGGTGTCAATGGTTTCCACTAACCCAAAGAATGGCCTGAATATACACGCATTTCTGAAGTAACAAACTACTCTGTGTCACCAGAGATTGCAAGGCAAACTTGATACTATGGATGAGACCCTCGGCTCCATCACAGGAAACGTACCCTGTACCTGTACCTGTACTTGGACTTGGACTTGTACTAGACGAGACACTGGAGAACCATGCGGGATGGTTTTTTTAAGTTTAGCTCTTCCAAGCTCGCAACAACCCTTTCCCACCACATGCTGATGTCCCTTTAGCTTAGGGAGGCTCCTCCGAACCAATTGGGGTCACTGGTCCTACATTGACTTGCATGGTTATATCACACACATCATATCAACAGAGCCGCGCCACCACAAAGTGACAAGTCTCGTCGGATTGACCAGTTTTGTACGACATTTGTGTGACATTTAGATGGATGGTGACTGGTGCCACATACCTAGCCCTCTCGCCAAAACAAGTTAAAGATTGTGGTTGTCAAGGATCAAGAGTTGCGAGTGGATGGCGTTGATGGTGATGATGAGTAGCATTGCTGATGCCAAGTAATACTGTATGAGAGTCTGCAGCACACAATTATTCACAAAATGGATTGAGCAAAGTGAAGAGGTAAATCTCACGACTCAGGATGGTTGCAGAGTTTGTGATTAGTTTTACGATACTGACTCGAGATAAGAGTCAGCAGCGCACACCTGTCACTACTTGATAGCCAAAAAGCCGGCAATAACGTTCATGTGAGAAAAAAGATACAATGACTGCCACAAAGCGGTATGTATAATTAATGTTGGGACGTATTTGGGATGCCAACCCCTGCCTTTGATGATGCTTACAACTTACTACGGTCACGTCTGTATTTGCCCGTAGTTCAAGCTCAAGGTTATATGGTGCAACAGCGCCACTGCAATAACTTCCAAACTATCAGGCAGGGAAACCGGTGGTTCCCGCACAAGATGATGAAACTCGAGGCTGTATTTCTGTTGACCGAGCTCGTTGGTTGGGTTTCTAACGGGCGGGCTGGTAATGTTGCTGGGGCACTGATGGAGACTTTTAGACAAATGTGAGATGTTTATTTAGGTCTGGGGGAGACGTGTGATGCAGCTGACAAGCCACATGTATCGTATTGTAAGACGAAGAATTGTCAAGGTCCCCAGATGTTCAGCGAGGTATTCTCTCTTATACCCGAAATCATGGCTCGTAATCCCGTGTTTAAACCGTAGCTTAGTCTAAATCCTGGCTCCCGCATCAAACGATGTCAGGCCAGTAGTGCCTGCCCGTATCATAGCGGCGTTGTACCTGCCTGAGCTGCAGCATCTTCAGGGTTTCCCCAGCGTATTCGTTTCCGTATCCCGACGTCTAATGATTCGATAAGCTATCTGCTATGTGTGATCCCAACTCATGATGTTTTACCTCAATACCGTGCTGTGTATGTAGATATTGACTGTTACCTGAAGAGCCTCCGTGCCCTTTGTCCAATGTTCAATAAGTATCTATTGCATCTGTCATCAAGGACTGAGTAGATACTGATCTGCTTACCGAGGTAAGCTTTTCAACCCTTTGCGTCATGTAGTAATTGATCCGTTGTTACGCAGTAAGGACTGGTCACTCTAACTTTTCGCGATGCACGCTGAGCCTCAACATATCAACTCAGAACAAGATGGTACTGAAATTGGCCAATTTTATTGCGGTAAAAGTGTACATGTCTTGTTGGCTTCCGCTTAGAGCTGCGCTTGGAACTCAGAATCGTTCGATATCTCGTCTTCGTGATATCGGGTAATAAACAGTCTTCGATGCACAGGGTTCGAAAGTGGAACATCATGCTCAATTGGCAAATTCCATTGGTTGACAAACTCCCGGGCCCTGAGAAGCCGGAACACACCACATCGACCAACATCGACGACGACTTTGGGCCATTGACCCCTGCAAGTCTTTGATAGATGGATCAGAACGCCTATAATTGTACTTTGATGTTTGCCCTCAGTATCTAAATACGTGCATTAGTTTACTCAAGAAGACATCACTGCCCGGGTGCCCTCGGAACTCATCATGCGACTTTCTTCTTCTATCTGGCCAACCATTCAGTGCTTAACAGATCCCATATCTAGCAATCTACCCCTATTAAAAACTATGTGTATTCGTATTGAAAGGTAGGCAGATAAACCCCATGTATTCGGTGTAGTCCCATGGAATTGAATGACAAGGACCCTGCTTGACTTGTCCAGGAGCCCGTTCTATCGTACGTCTTTCATCATAAGATGGCTTCAGAAGCTCTTTCATCCCAGCTCTTCAATTGGTTCAACCCAGCTCTCAGGACCCTTTTTGGAACCCCACTGCGCGATGCATCCCTGATAGTAAACATCGGCCCCGCCTCGCAAGCCGCCGCCGACCCCTTGTAGTATCAGACTATATGATTTCCTTCCCTATGATCGATTCAATGATAAATGAAGACAGGTCCCGCCTGTAAACCAAAATGTAGTTCTCATTCCTCAGTCTTACTGGGTTTGGCAGTTTCGTGTTTGTCTTGTGTTTGTCTCTGGGATTGTTCACTTACACCAGCTCAACCAACCGCACCACGTATGAGAGTCGACCTTCGCTCATTTATTGCCGACTTTTCTGGTTCATCCTGAAGGATCCAATTGCCCACCATGGACGTCGTCCTAGAGGTCGTCGACACCTTCATTGCCGATTACGCATATGCCTACTTTTATCCCAAACGTCCAGCTCCCTATGACTTCCCGTCACCATCAAACACAACCGATACCTCAGCCAAAGCCTTTTCAACATGGAATTACAAACCAGCTACACAGTTCCTCACCTTGGAACCCCCAGAACAAGCGTACATGAGCGCATGGGATCGCGATAACCCTTTTCGTCAAGCTCTTACACTATATCTCATCACTTGGTATGTGTCGATATCCATCCTGTTGATCATCTCAACTAACATATACGACCAGGATCTTTGGCCTTCTTGTTTATTTCATTGTCGCAACACTCTCATACATTTTCATTTTCGACAAGCGTACCTTTGAGCATCCGAGATTCATAAAGAACCAGGTCCGCCTTGAAATCATCGCGGCCAACAAGGCCATGCCAGTCATGGCTATCATCACAGCACCATTCTTCCTTCTCGAAGTCCGCGGCTACGGAAAACTTTACGACACCACTGATGATGGACCTGGGCTGTGGTACGACTTTTTGCAGTTCCCGCTGTTCCTCCTATTCACCGACTTTTGTATCTACTGGGCCCATCGCTGGCTTCATCATCGCCTGGTTTACAAGTATCTGCACAAGCTTCACCACAAGTGGATTATGCCCACCCCATTTGCCAGCCATGCCTTCCATCCCCTCGATGGCTTCACTCAGTCGTTACCTTATCACATCTTCCCTTTCATATTCCCACTTCAGAAGATGGCATATGTTGCGCTCTTTGTGTTCGTCAACCTGTGGTCTGTCATGATTCACGACGGCGAGTATCTCACCAACAACCCTGTGGTCAACGGTGCGGCATGCCACTCGCTCCACCACTCTCGCTTTGAGGTCAACTATGGCCAATTCTTCACTGCCTTTGACCGTATGGGCGGCACATACCGCATGCCTGAGCAGTGGATGTTCGAGCGCGATATGAAGATGTCTGAAGGTCGCTGGAAAAAGGAGATCGAGAAGGTCGACGAGCTCATTGAGGAGATCGAAGGCAGCGACAGCCGCACCTACACGGACAATGCGCCCAGCATGAAAAAGACTCAATAAGTGCGCGGGTGGCTGATATGTGGTCCTCGCCAATGTGATGGCATACCGCATTGGGACGACTGTAGAGTTGATAACCTTTGACGTCCATGTTATGGAATGATCTTGGCGTCTGCAGCAATGAGGCATGTCGATGCGCGTTGCCATTCCGCTTAGATGATATTGTGAGCTCGTTGGCTCATGATCAACGATTTCGGTATATAAATTTTGATCTTTGTAATGTTCTCACTCACTTATGGCGTTCGGCGGAGACGACGATGATTTAAATAATCAGTTGAATGATTTAAATAAACGAAGCTAGGAAAAAGAAACTACAGCAGTTGGCCGAGGAGAAAGAATCTGCCTCAGTGAATAATAAAACTTCGCGTTCCACCTAAACTCCTTGCCCGAAAGGTCGAGGTGACCGCAGGCCGCTGCTGACAAAATAAAAGAAAACCATTTATGGAATCAATCCAACAAACGCTACCGGTGCATGTAAAAGCAAGTCGAAAAGCATGATAAAAGAAAAAGGCCAAAAAGTCAAGAGGTATAGGAAATTGCATCTGGTGTGCCAACGTAAGGTTGTTTCTGTTTCGCAAGTCAAACTGAATGTAGTTTGGACAAGTTTCGTATATGATTTTTAATAGACGCTCGTGGCATCAGGAGCCGTGAAGAAATATCGAGGATTGCGTTTATAATCGGATATCGTCGTAATGCGCTGAGTGTAGTGCCGACTTCGTCCATCTATGCGACTCTTAAGAGAAGCTCACGAACTTCGGATCTCTCGGCAGACCATCGGCGCCAATTCCGTTGGCCTTAAATCGGTTCTCCATGTAGACCTTTCTCGCCTGGTCAAAGTTCATCCTTCTCTTCTTCATAATGGCCAGGACCTCGGCCTTAGCTGCATCGTCGAGACCGGCGCGTGAATCGCCAGACTCGACGTTTCCTGACAAATCAAAGGTGGTGCTGGACAGACCGGCCTCGATGTCGCCCGCGAAACTGTCAGGAAGTCGGGAGTAGATATAGTCGGCGCCGGGGAGTCGGGGTCGCATATGTCGGACGAGAGGGAGCCAGTGAGCGCGGGTGAAGAAGAGGACCGTGGCGAGGACGATGGTGAAGAAGGAGACGGAGTAGAGAAGGTAGGACATGATGGGCGGGTGGGTTTTGTATTAAGAGGAATGGCGTATGGTATGTGACGATCGAGTAGAATTCAAGGCGCAATGGTGAAAGATAAAAAGAGACTGAAATGATCGGGTACAAATGAGAGAATAGCCAGGCCGGAGAAGTCGCGAGGCGAGCGAAAGAGTTCAAAGAACAAGCGTCAAAGTGGCATGATAGACGCCTCTTGCTCCTGCTCGAGTTTTAGACCAGTCTATTGAGTCGCGAAATGGAGAGTTTAGTGTTGGTTGAGGTTTTCCACCCTCCGCAAGATCCGGATTTGAACAAGTCCAACCTTGTTTCCTTTGTCTTTGGAATGAAGATGGGGATAGGGAAGCAAATGGGATTAGCCTGGAGGTTTGGGAATGGCACTGACTGCTGACGTGACTCTGTACCTTTAGTCGGGCTACGGGCTCCCTCCTCTTCCAATCAATCAAGCCACGCGTATTTGCTTGGCATCCAGGCACATGAACACGCAAGTTAATACGAATGAATGAAGGGGAATAATGGTATTATCGAAGACTCTATCTATGTCGAAAAGATGTATTCTTGTCGATAGAACATATGTATGCACGATTATAGCAGCTTTGCTTGACTTACAACACCTTTTCAGATGACATCAGGGGTTATTCGCTTCCAGCTCTGACTGGAGTCACTGGACTCTCACGTCGCATGGAAGGTAACCAATTAACGATCTCGACTCCAAAGGCCACGCTAATCCATATTTGGAGCCCTAGGCGAGATCCACCGCACAACTCAACTCTCAACTCAACTCTTGTCAGTTTGGAACTGGATATCTCGACGACGACACCTCAAGCTTCATTCTCCCCGGTCAATTTTCACGCCAAAATCACAATCACAATGTCTACCGCTCAGGAGCTCTCTAACATCTCCTCGGACCTGATCTGGGAGATCGTCCGTGAGTCTCCCTTTCCCTAGGCGAATTTTTGATTTTTTAGAGACGGCCAACGACTACGCGCTCTATCATGTTGGGATCAATTACTGAAACGTTTTTTGCGATCGCGCAGGTGACAACAACTGCTACTCTGCCAAGAGCAAGAAGAACGGTGGTGTCCAGTTCTCCCGAGACCCCCTCAACCTGATCAACAAGAGCTCCCGCAAGGTATGATTCTATTTTTGAAGGTTGATCCGTATCGAAGCAATATTCGAGGGGTCAACCATGGAAGATCGATCATGTGGGCTAACTCGCTTTGCAGCACTCCGGCTTCGTCAACGACAAGGTACGACTACGACAACCACGACGATAATGTCTCGACTTGATGAACGAAAGCTAAACAATTAATCAACAGGCCATCGGTATCTCCGCTGGTGAGAAGGGTGCCGTTGTTGTCACCACCAAGAAGGCTCAGCCCAACAAGCCCGCTGAGAACCTCACCAAGACCACCTACAGCGGCTCCAAGAGCAACCGCAAGTGAGTATTGACTGCATACAACGCCATTGTGTTGTACTTGTTCAACATATTAGTGAACTCAGCTAACATCGAACTTCCTTCAGGACCTACCAGGCCGTTGCCAACCAGGCTGCCAAGAACTCTTACCGTGCTGACCTCCGCTCCGCCGCCGTCGAGCGCGCTTCCGCCATCAAGCAGTCCCACAAGCCCGTCAAGGCCGAGCCCGAGCAGAAGCTCCGTGGCAACAAGGCCAAGAAGGCCGCCGCTGCCTCCGAGGAGAACTAAGTTATAAGATGCAAAGATAGAAAGGGATTGTGAATAAGGCTAGGCTATGAAGCTAGGAAGGTGCTGCATAGCTCACTTCTGATGAGAAAAGGGATTATCAGAGTGGGCAAAGCACATGAACCGAGGTCTCTGGGTCATTCACGGCTGGAGTTATTGAGCTCAAAATGAATGAATATTCCGTCGGCGCTATCGTTGGCAACTCAAGAATTTGTTCCCTGACTGAAACGTGTATATGTGATTATATTAGAACCTTCTGTCATCTGGCGCTCTGATTCACTTTCAAGATCTATTGTATAGTGTTTAATTTGCTTGGTGACGTAGAAACTCTAATTCCATCCAATCATTGAATGCAATGCAATCCCGATAAATTTCGACAAGTCCGAGTTCAGTTCTTGCTTGTCGCATCGCTCGAAGCTCACGATTCTCTCTGGATATACAAGTGCGGTACGGTAGATGTCGGGTCATGACTTCGGTACCACGAGATACCGAGGATCATGCCAAGGACCAGGCCGCCGAGGATGCTCATGAAAGAAAATAAAGACGTCACTGTGCCGGATGAGTCCGGAGCAATAACAAGCAAATCGAGAAGATCAAATATCGGGATATTTTGGTCCTTATACAGCCGCAATTCGGAAGTCGTTTGTTGACCTAGACGCAGATCAATCTCCAGACCGAGGTGTAGGTGCGCCTTATGGTTGGTTAGTAGATTTGCAATAGGCGGGAGCCAGTTACGGAAGTAATAACAAGCTCCCGTCTGAAATAACCAGTGTCCGGCGGCGACGTAGCGTGGAATATTGTACTGGAGCCCGCTATTGTAGTGTAGTAGAGACTCTTGTCAGCGGAAGTATGAAAAGATCGAAAGTTGCTTGTTGAGATACCATGTGTCTCACCTGGGTTGCCATCGGTTTATGGTGAGTAAAAGTACAGCGAATCAATCAGCCACAAAGGTTGTAGAAACGCATTGCGATATTTCCATATTTGGTAATTGAGGAGGGACCAGCCGCCCCCTCATCTTTGTGACTCTCACGCTTCAGCAGCATTCAACGCGGTCATTAGGTCTGACTAACAACGAGCACTGCTTATAAGTAAAGAGCATTGGCCACTTGTAAAGAAGTAGTAGATAGAAGAGAAGGAAGAATCATTAAATAGATTGCGCAATACGTGGGGTTTATAAGATAGGATGACCAACAAATATATTCATTCACATCAATTCGTCTGGAGTTTGATCGGACAATTTGGGTTTGGATTTGGTGCGCTCATCGGAGTTGGGTCGGGGTGAAGACCGTTCTATCGCTCTCAACTCGGGGTTGCGACGATCGCCCGGTCACTTGTCCTCCGGTACTGTACTGTAGGCAATGCTGCCCGCTATGATTGCCATTGGAGGGGAAGCTTTGGTCCCTGGATACTGGAGACGGATCCCCACGGGCTGAGGGTTTACAGTGCATTGAATTTTGGGTTCCAGAAGCGAACCATATCGAGGTTTCACGGAGACTGGTTCTGGACAGATGGGACTGCTGTGAAACGGACGAGGGGGTTTCTATCCTTAGAGTGGCAGGGTCTCTCGCTGATTATCAATATGGATATGGATGTCTCATCAGTCGCGTTTATACCTCCAAAAGTCTAGGACGCTTGCGCACAATCCCCGCGCAAAGCCTCACGCCAAGTGTCCCGCCAGGTCTGTCACAACTGGCGCGGATCGTCAATGCGAATCAAAGTTCAGTTGGCGGACGAGAGGGGAGGATTCAAAGGGTGAATGGAAATCCATGATGGTAGAGGTGCAGAACATCATGAGGATTACATACATGCTACATCCATTAAAACACTACCCCGCCTCGTGTAGAGCGGTGGATAGTATTGAGAGGGTATCTAACGTAATTGTTCAAAATACAAACTCATGATAGAGAGTAATTAATAACAAGCCTGGCGAAAGAGAGGCGAGATGATGATGCCGCGCCTCTTAGTTCGCCCGGTTCAATAGGTCTGGTAATGGGCAGTGGGTTCTGGATTTGTGGATGATGCCCCTCTCCTCTTGTGTTGAGTTGATGATAGCCATCGACCCTTGTAAGCGCAACGAGCCCCTCCTTGAAGGAAAACACCCCCACTAGAGCTTTCACAGCTCCTGTTACTTTTCCCCTCCCCGCTCAACATCCATCCATCCATAGGTACCTAGCGTCGCAGTCGCACATGCTTGCGCTGGAGATAGATCTCAGTAGAGTGCATGGCTTGTGAAGATTTCGGACATGTAAATTTGAAGGGAACACACCAGCTCCGTCATTAGCCGTAGAGTTTCCCATCAAGTCGGGTCAGGCTCTCAAGTGAATTCGTCATAGGAGGTATGGAGGATAGGTAGCACAGTAGACATCCATACCTCTTTGTAAGGGACCCATTGGAACAAGTTACCTCCCCCGTGTCTCAAGAGGGTACCCTTTGGATGAACAGGCTAGTAGGGTGCGGCATGTATCGCCGTGGTGGTTGCCGCAGCGCTGTACTGTAATGTACCGTACTGCACCAGTCATCGCTGCTACCTGTACTAAGGCAAGGCAAGGTTTCTCCCTCCGCGGGTATTAACCAACCTCGACCTCGACCTCGACCTAGACTTTTCTTCCTACCTGCGACATACATATTTTAACCCTCCTCCCACTTCTGGACCCAGCTTCTGTCCTTCTCACTCTTCCATCTCAACATCTCTTCTTTCTTCACACGATTATCCCGTCTCGTCTTGCTCGAGCTACCTTCTTTCTTCCTAAACTATATATCCACTTATACACTCAGTCAAGATGGTTAAGGCTGGTACGTACGAACGGCGTCTCACACACCTCGCTTCACCTTGATGCCTGCGGTCTTTGTGATCCCTATTCTGTTTGCGCATTCGCATTGTCTTGAAGCGCCGACATTAACGTGCTCTCTAGTTGTTGCTGGCGCCTCTGGTGGCATTGGCCAGGTATGTACCGCTTTGCTCTCTTGAAAGTCAGAATTGTGCAAGCTAACGATGATGGATTATAGCCCCTCTCTCTCCTCCTCAAGACCTCCCCTCACATTGACGAGCTCGCCCTGTACGATGTCGTCAACACACCCGGTGTCGCTACCGATCTCTCTCACATCTCTTCCCGCGCCGTAAGTCGACCCCGGACTTTCCCCAGTCGAACATGCATAATTCCCTTCCACCGAGGCGAACTACTTGCTCACACCCTTTGCAGAAGACCACTGGCTACCTTCCCGCCAACGATGGCGCTAAGGCTGCCTTCAAGGACGCTGACATTATTGTCATCCCCGCTGGTATTCCTCGTATGTGAAGCTCCTACGGTACCCCGGACATCCGGTGTCGAACCCCGCGTGTCCGACCCCGGAACCCCTCCCCAGTTTTAAACTCGACTGACAACTTCCCCCGCATAGGCAAGCCTGGTATGACCCGCGACGATCTCTTTAACATCAATGCTGGCATCGTTAAGGGTCTCATCGAGGTCGCTGCCGAGGTTGCCCCCAAGGCTTTCATCCTCGTCATCTCCAACCCCGTCAACTCTACCGTTCCCATTGCTGCCGAGGTTCTCAAGGCCAAGGGCGTCTTCAACCCTCAGCGTCTCTTTGGTGTCACCACTCTCGACATCGTTCGTGCTGAGACCTTCGTCGCTGAGATTATTGGCAAGGCCAACCCCCAGGAGCTGAACATCCCCGTCATTGGTGGACACTCTGGCGAGACCATTGTCCCCCTCATCAGCAAGGCCTCGCCTGCAGTTCAAATCCCTGACGACAAGTACGATGCTCTCGTGAACCGAATTCAGTTCGGTGGTGACGAGGTTGTCAAGGCCAAGGACGGTGCTGGTTCCGCCACTCTGTCTATGGCTTATGCTGGTTTCCGGTAGGTTACTCATAACTTTATGATTTGACGCAGCAATTGACGTGATACAGATTCGCTGAGAAGGTTCTTCGCGCCGTCAAGGGCGAGAAGGGCCTTGTCGAGCCTAGCTATGTCTACCTTCCCGGAGTGCCCGGAGGTGAGGCTATTGCTAAGGAAACTGGCAACGACTTCTTCTCCGTTCCTATTGAGCTAGGCGTAAGTCGTCTATCCTTGACTTCTAGATCTGTAAAACCTGCTGACATCACATAGCCCAACGGTGCTGAGAAGGCCAACAACCCCTTGGAGGGTATTACCGAGAAGGAGAAGGCTCTGCTGGCCAAGGCCAACGAGGGCCTCCAGGGCAACATCAGCAAGGGTGTTAGCTTTGTCCACAACCCTCCCCAAAAGTGAATATCCCCTATTTGATATGTTTTTTAATACCCAGTAAGAGGCTTCCCAGAGGAAGCATGGACATTCTTCAAGAGGCCCATAGCTATGGCATTAGACCTAGTAATATGAGTCATGAGCACGTTTGCTGATGGTATGATTTTGCGCAGGCTGTGAAATGTTCCGGGCGATTATTTACGGTCGATGTCTTTATAGCCCCGATACTGGATCTGGGGACTGCTTCAGGTATGATTGGAGTTTTGGTCAAGGGTTGATCTAAACAACCGCGATATTCAACTCTTATGTGTTCATGACGCTCGATAGTCGGAAACTGGCGTGTTTTGCCCGAAGTTGAGAAAAAAAAAAAGGGTATCATGATATTATAGCTAGGCACACAGCTCTCCTAGGGCTTGTTTGGTATGGTTTTAATTTGAAACACGGCTCCCGGCAATTCGTTGATCTCGGCTTGTACACTTGTGTTGATTCCAAGAGCAGCCAACGCGCCCCTTACGATACCACATGGGAACCATAGAAACTGTAACGCAAAGTCAGCAAACCAAGGCACATGTGCGATGATTAAGGCATTCTATAACATACCGGTTGAGCGCGGACGATTGCGTGACCACCGGCTTCTGTACTCATGCGGGAGAAGGGTCGGAAGACGTTGTCAGTTAAGACGTATACTCCCTGGTCCAACGTTAGCGTGATACTCCATATAACACATATGCATCGAACGCTTACTCTGTGGTTTGTCTTGAGGTTATCAATATTCTTGCCAAACACCAGCGTCCACAAATCTTTGCAGAGGAACTTGATGACGTCTAGTGTATCGTTGAATCGTGGTCGATCTCTCGAAAACCTACTGCCGTCAGTCATCATGGCGCAAACACCTCGAGCATCGATGCACACCTTTCTACAAGGCCCTGTCCAACTCTGTAACCCAGCATCTCCAGACGGTAGTGTACCGCATCCATATCCTCCTCTTCATCCTTTCTTGTTGCAGCACCGGCCATTATTCCGGCGGCGTTGGAGCTGACCGCATGACTGGTAGAAGCAGTATCTGCAGGTGCGCTATTCTGTTCTGAGGCGATAGAATCTCGGTCGTGAGTGACGCGATAAGCCAGCGGCACAAGCTCAATAAGGAGGAAATCTAAACAGGAGGAGCTGAGGAAGTTGGCGGATGGATCGCTCGAATTGAAAGGAGGCATGACGGGTTCAAAAGACATGATGGGCGGTTCGATTGGACGTTCGAATATGATATTAATGAATGTTAATGGATGGTATTCGTTATTTGATCCCGGGTAGAGGAATGCGCAAGTCTTTGCGTGTGGTAATGAGTGATGTCGGTGTTGGCGAGCTCCAAGGGTTGTTGCTAAGCTCGCTCACTGGATACCTACACTGCTCCCCGGATTCAGCAAGCTATAGGAGGCTGAGTCATCATTGGCACGTTCTGATAAGACCGATAAGACTCCATGGATGGGTCGTCTTGGCCCCTCCAGACGCGGGGCTGGTAGGAGCGAGCGCGGGGCAGGAAAGGAAAAGTCGAAAAAAAGTTTGGTGATAAACTTTAGTTCCAGTTCACCACCAACATTCTGCCTCTTAATAGAGCTGGTTACTCTCAAGGGTGAACCAATTGAAGTAAGTCATTAACCAGGCACATGAATTATTACGAGTTTCTGACAGTGGCCAACTAAAGTAGAACCTCACAAGACTCTTCGCTGAGTTTTACTGGGACCAATTCACACCCGCCGAATTTCGGAATCGCATATCGTACTGTTTGTTTTTCTCTCACATTTTTTCCTCACGAACAAATATGGCCGACCTTCGAATCTTGCTCATCGGCAACGGTGGCCGTGAGCACGCTCTGGCTTGGAAGCTCAGCCAGTCATCTCGAGTTGAGCAAATCTACGCTGTCCCCGGTAACGGAGGCACTGCTGGATGTCCCAAGACTTCCAACGTCACTTCAGTCAAGGCCGAGGACTTCGCTGCCCTCGTCAAGTTCTCACAAGAAAATGGCGTTAACCTGGTCGTCCCCGGTCCCGAGGCTCCTCTTGTCGACGGCGTCGAGGGATGGTTCCGAAAAGCAGGCATTCCCTGCTTCGGTCCCTCCAAGGAGGCTGCACGCCTCGAGGGTAGCAAGACCTACTCCAAGGATTTCATGAAGAAGTACAACGTTCCCACCGCTGATTACGAGAACTTCTCCGATTACAACAAGGCCTGCGCCTACGTCGACAGTGTTGACCATGATGTCGTCATCAAGGCCACCGGTCTCGCTGCTGGAAAGGGTGTTATCATTCCCCAGACCAAGGAGGAGGCCAAGGCTGCTCTGAAGCAGATTATGGTTGACAAGGAGTTTGGCGATGCTGGCGACGAGGTTGTCATCGAAGAGCTCCTAATTGGTGACGAGCTCAGCGTTCTTACCTTCTGCGATGGCTACGCTATCCGATCTCTGCCCCTCGCTCAGGACCACAAGCGCATCTTCGATGGAGACCAGGGTCCCAACACTGGTGGCATGGGCTGCTATGCGCCTACAAACATTGCTACCAAGGAGCTTACTGAGCTCATTGACCGTGAGATTCTTGAGCCCACTATCTCCGGTATGCGACGAGAGCAGCAGCCTTTTCGTGGTGTTCTCTTCACTGGACTCATGATCACCAGCAAGGGCCCCAAGGTCCTCGAGTATAACGTCCGATTTGGCGACCCCGAGACGCAAACAGTCCTTCCTCTCATCTCTGCCGATACTGATTTGGCTGAGATCATGCTTGCCTGTGCCAACGGATACCTTGACAACTGCAAGCTGACCATTGACAACAAGTTCAGCGCTACTGTTGTTCTTGCTTCCGGTGGCTACCCCGGTTCTTATCCTAAGGGTAAGGCTATGACTGTTCAGACTCCTCCTACCGGATGCAACATCTTCCATGCCGGTACCACACTCGACAGCACTGGTCTCAAGACCTCCGGTGGTCGCGTTATCGCTATCAACGCCGTTGGCGACTCTCTCCGAGCTGCCGTTGATGCCGCCTACGCTGCTCTTGACAACAAGGCTATTGAGTTTGAGGGCGCTTTCTACCGAAAGGATATTGCCCACCGTGCCTTCCGTTCTGCTGCCCAAGCTTCCATGACTTACGCCCAGGCTGGTGTCGACATCCAGGCCGGTAACGACTTCGTCGAGAAGATCAAGAAGGCCGTCGCTAGCACTAAGAGACCTGGTGCTGACGCCGAGATTGGTGGTTTTGGTGGTGAGGTTGATCTGTCCAAGGCCGGCTACCCTCAAGCCCCTATCATCGTCGGTGCTATTGATGGCGTCGGCACTAAGCTTATGATTGCCCAGGCCATGAAGAAGCACGACACGGTTGGTATTGACCTGGTCGCTATGAACGTCAACGATCTTGTTGTTCAAGGTGCCACTCCTGTCATGTTCCTTGACTACTATGGCTGCAGCAAACTGGATCTCTCTACTGCCGCTGATTTCGTCCAGGGTGTTGCCGATGGATGTCGTCAAGCCGGCTGTGCTCTGGTTGGCGGAGAGACTGCTGAGATGCCTGGCATGTACCAGAAGGATGATTACGATGCTGCCGGCTGCGCTGTCGGTACCGTCACTGCTGATGCCAAGCTTCCTCGAAAGGATGACATGGCCCAGGACGATGTTCTCCTTGGTCTTGGATCCGCTGGAGTCCACTCCAACGGTTTCTCTCTTGCTCGTCGTATCGTCTCTCACGCCGGTCTCAGCTACACTGATGCCGCTCCTTGGGACCAGTCTACCACTGTTGGCGAGTCCCTTCTTACCCCTACTCGAATCTACGTCAAGTCTCTCCTTCCCGTCCTTTCTGACATCAAGGGTCTTGCTCACATCACTGGTGGAGGTCTTGTCGAGAACGTCCCCCGCATGATTCCTGAGTCCCTTGCCGCCGAGATTGAGTTCGGTTCATGGGAGATCCCTCCTGTCTTCAAGTGGCTTCGTGAGGCTGGCAATGTCGAGCCCCTTGAAATGTGCCGCACATTCAACTCTGGTGTCGGCATGGTCATCGCTGTCGAGGCTGCGAAGGCTGACGCCGTTTCCAAGACCCTCGCCGATGGTGGCGAGAAGGTATTCCGTATTGGTCGTCTCACTCGACGTGACCAGGGCGAGGCTTGCCTCATTCACAATGTCGATTCATGGAAGGCCGAGACGACGGTGCCTAGTAAGCGAAAGGATATTGAAGCATGATTGGGATAAGAAAACTGTGCAATTTATGGAGTCAATTGGGTTTATGGGACAGGATATTTGTTAAAAACGTGGCTAGAAATGATGATTTGAGGACGAGATAGAAGGCATGCCTGCGACGATATTCTCGTCAAGCCTATTCAATGTGAATGAAAAACGATTTTATGCGTTTTGGAAACTCGAGTATGCCATCTAGGTGAGAACTTTGTCAGTTATCAAGGTGGCTGTATCAAGCAAATTGGATCTTCCCGTTTTCAAGGTTCATCGGGCCAAGCGGACAAAGTCCAACCATGAGGGCCGTCCCTCAGATTCTTGTATTCAACAATTTCCGAATCTTGAGATGATGAAGAAAGTAGATAAGCCTTTTTATTGCTCTTTAAGATAAGACTGAGGCCTATCCTTTCCCCGTCCCTTGTGAGAGTGCGAATCAATCATTAATGATGAGTCCCCCATCGCATAGTTACTCCCTTACACCTCGCGAAAACAAACGTAATAGCAATGCCGCTAGTTGTATCACCTCGTTCTTTGGTAACAAGGGAATCCTTTTCCGTCCCCTCCAACGCCGAGTCAGAATATGCTGAAGTCAAAAAGCGCCAACCAACACCAGAATTACCAAGCAGTTAGATGAGCTGTCCGCCAAAGACAATTAACTGCTATAAGATAACCTCTAAGAAGTCTTGCGTCTCCGTTCTCTCCGTTCTCTCTTCTTCTTCTTTCCTCTAGACTGGATATCATCCTAGAGATACCCATATCCATCAGGCGAGACTGGAGAGGAGCCAGATACGCCATTTGATCCTGAGTATCCGTTCGTTGAAGTGTTCTGCCTCTTGGGAGGCGGAGCTGGCTCGTCATCATCAGAAAGGGTCAGGTCGATAATCGCGGCTACTGGGCGTTTGGCGCTGGTAGATGCTATGCCTCTAGGACCAGCCGATGAGCTATCACGACTCGCCGCCACTGGTGTGTTGACACTTGGAGTGGCGTTCTTAGGGGTCTCCATGCGGCGATGACCGATAGGGTTGACCTCTGATATCACCAGGTCATCGTCGTCGTCGTCATCCTCGTTTTTAACAGAGTTGCCGTTCGTCTGCCCCTGGCTGCTATCTTCAGACGCCTTGGTATGCCAGTCGCCATTAGGTTCAATAGTCACAGTCTCTTGACTTTTTGATGTCTTGGCAAGAATGTCTCTTACATATCTGTTACCATAGTCAGTACTACTGTGTTTGATGAGATGCATCGAGACCTTACCCGTCAACAGCCAGCAGATCAAAGGTTGCGGATTTGTAACAAATGGGACATTGCCATTGCGGACCCTGTTCCTGCAGTTGAAGATATGATGTAGCATCAAAGCATTGCAGATGGGTGCAACTCAGGCCACGGCATGGAAGCGCTAGGCGCATATATGACAGTGGGCACTTGAGCGACAGTACCTGTGAGGTTGCTACAACATCGGGATCCTGCGCTTTGGCATTGACTACAGCGCCGTTAGAGTTGTATCCAATCGTTAAATATGCTCGTACTTACGTTCTTGCTTCACAGCCTCAATCGATATTTTCTTTCCGTTAGCTATACGTCCTGCAAGCTCTTCAACGGAAGTAATCTTGCAGATGTTGATCACAAAATAGAATTTCTGCGCTATGTTAGGCTTGCAACACAATAGAGGGATGCCAAGATTGACAGGGAATCATGACTTGACTAAAACTTGCCTTGGAGGTCAACGCATATGTAAATTCAACGTTGTTCGTATATTTTGGCCGAAGCCTGAGCGCTTTGGTGATGTCAACTGGTCTAGTAGAGCCAGGTTTGTTCTTCAGGCCGCGCAAGTTGGCTTTGATGTCACCACCATTGACCTTAAGCTCAGACTGGTGAGGAAAAGCGACTTCTTGCGTTCCTAGGCAGTCCCCAGCGCAGAAGACCATCACTCGGTACGAAGGATCATTAACACACTTCTGTAGATAATGATGGTCTTCCAGTTTGATGGGATAGGTTACCGTGTTGCGGTGTTGCGCCATGACTTGACATGACATTAGCATACTGACCAAAGTTGGGAAAGAATGCGCATGACCTACCATCGCAAACCTTCACGTCGCCAGCACGCGCCTCGATCTGGTAAAAAGGACTCGACTTAAAAGCAAGTGTCACTGATGGCGACCCGTTGAAGCGCTGGCCATTAGACAGGCTACCGTGGGTAGTGGGAAATGACATGCTGGGGAGGCCAAACGGCGCCGAGGGGCCATGACCATGTGAGTGCGAGTTTGAGAAAGTCGATCGAGAAGGAGAAGAGCCGATAGGCGAATTCGAAATACTGTTGTGTATGCTCTGGCGGATTTGCTGAAGGCGCACAGGGTCGTTGGCGTCAACGGCGTCTTGGATGACTATATGCCGTGGCAAAATAGGCATGATTAGTTGTGGTCTTGAATAGTTTGGGATTGTGATTCAGAGCAGATGTGCGGGAGCGTGTAAGTAAATCGTAGGTTTGGTGGAGCGCTCAAGGCAACCGATTCAATGTGAATTGACTGAACTTACGACGATGTATGCGACCTATCAAGTCTGCCTTGATTCCAGTGCTCTTAACGCCGTTTACCTGGCACACAGACGAGAGCTGGCGATTTAACAGTCGATTAACCTGTCGTGCAAGCGCGGTCGCTTCGTGTCGTAGATTTCCACCACCTTGTGAAGAGGAAGCATGCGCGGTAGAGTGCGAGACCGAGCTTAATCCCGAGGAAGCCATGTCGAGGATATGACCTTCCGTTTATTGGTCGGTATTGGTATCGTTATCGGGAAGGAGCGGACGTGCGTGTGAAGTAGAGAGCGACTGCCGATTTCGAGCTTGGATAATGATTGCAGTGGTCGCGGTTGGCAACCGCATCCAAGGCAGATGCGCAGGCTGGTGCAGCCTGTATCGGAAAGAGGTACCGTGAGCGAACGCCCGATCAATTGTTGGCTATAAGGAAGAACAAGGGACAAACACTACGCCACATGTGAGTAACAAAGTTGGCGCATGCGTACAGCGAGTATGCTTAAGTCTCACCGGAGTACCCCAGGGCAAGAAAATGTTCTACTACTACGCGTGCTTCGAGTTTGCCGTCGTCGCTTTCTCACGCTACTTAGTATGTCATGTTTGCCTGAGTCCAGATCTTGTCTATAGAAGGAAGGCGGTGATAGTAGGCAGACGTAGGGGGTTTTATAATGCGATGTCTCAGAAGCTAATACAGCCACAGTGCGCCACAGCCTTCGGTGTGCCCCTCTGGCCAAATCTAGGCCGTCCCAACTTTTTTTCTTAGCAGCAAAGACCGATAACGACTTTTTCCCTACCATCTTTATTTAACCATATCGACAAAATGGCTAAGAGCGCCCGAGCAAGCACCAGAAAGGCCAACAACAGGCGCCTTGTCCAAAATGTTTTTGGACCTGCTGAGGCTGCTCGAAATGAGCGCCTTTCTGCCAAACTCCTTGAGCTGGCCAAGCAGCCCAAGCCTGAGTCTTCAGATGTGAACATGAACAGTGAGTGAGCTCGAGATTGAGAATAACCAGACAAGCCTTTGCTAACATTTCTTCAGCTCAAGATGAGGAGGTCGACGACGACTCCAACGAGAACGCTCAGGAAGACGAGACATGTAAGTTTGATTGAAATGTTTTTCTTTATCATCATTAACATGAGTGTTTAGCAATGGATGTGGACTCGGCGAAGAAGCCTTCAAGTGGACGAATTGAAAAGAAGCGACCTGATAAGCGCAAGCAAAAATCTTCCAAGATTGTCTTCAAGTCTTACGGCAGTCGATCAAAGGCAAAGGGCAAGAAGAAGAGCGCTTAAAATGGATTATTTCGTTTACCAGGTTCTGTTTTTCCTTCCACTGGATCGGCGTTTTAGCAGCAAAATCTTAAGTCAATCAATGTCAATGAATCTGTAATACCCGAAATTTCTACATATCAATCTCTCTCTCTCAGCCTTGTCTTGTGTGGCTCAACACTTGAACCTCAACCAATCATAGAATACCACCTTTGTAGTTCGTCTTGGCAAGGCTATTGCACTTTAACATGGATACCCGCGCTCTCATCTCATCTCGACACGTCCATCCCTTCTGCGGCTGACACATTTCGCTGTCCCAGATGGCGCATTCTTGAAAGTTTTTATTTCCTATACCAATTTCACTTCTGTGCCCATCCCAGTCACTCCTTTGTTCTATAATTGCCTTATATAATGGTGTCATCTCGCACTCTGCTGCTGGTCGCAGCCAATCTTCTAATCCCAGCCTCAATTGTCGTATTCGCCTTGGGATTCTTCCCTTATAAGCCATTTCTACCAGGTCTGGCTGAGTTTGAAACCCTCGACTTTGGGACCCCTCCTGATGCGCCATTCGATCGTTTAATATTTATGGTTGTTGATGCCCTGAGAAGGTTGAATGATAATCCCTGATAATCCATCCCACTTGACACTCAATTGACTCTTCAATTAGCGACTTCGTATATTCGGACACCTCGGGATTTAACTATGTGCAAAGGTAATGCAATGTAGCCGGATATCACTTTGTTGGCATGTCAACTTACTAGAATCCAGCCTCATCCGAGATGGCAGCGCAATGCCTTTCACAGCCAATGCGCGGTCACCCACAGTCACTATGCCAAGGATCAAGTCCATGACAACTGGGTCTATTCCTTCTTTTGTTGACCTCATCTTGAATTTCGATGAAGCCGATACTTCATCAACTCTCGCATCTCAGGACACCTGGCTAGCTCAGATCAAGGCCAAGCAAATGGGCAAGCTCCTGATGTACGGGGATGATACTTGGCTGAAGTTATTTCCAAACACCTTTGATCATGAAGATGGAACTTCCAGTTTCTTTGTAGCGGTATGCCTCCCGTATCCTGCTTGGGAGAATTGTTACTGACATTGGCAAAGGACTTTACTGAAGTGGACAACAATGTCACCAGAAACATTGCTCCTGAGCTGGAGAACAACGACTGGGGACTCATGGTCCTCCACTACCTTGGCCTGGATCATATCGGACATAAGGCCGGACCCAAAAGGTTTGTTCCTGCGGAGTGGCTCATGTTGCTTACGAACTAACGTGATAAAAGCTCGAATATGGTTCCAAAACAGCAAGAGATGGACGGCATCGTCCAGACTCTTTTTGAAGCTATGGAGACCAAGCCGCATTTGGATTCAACCCTGCTTGTTCTATGTGGTGATCACGGAATGAACGATGCTGGGAACCATGGTGCTTCTTCACCTGGCGAAACATCGCCCGCTCTGGTTTTCATGTCTCCTAAACTCAAGTCGATCTCCTCGAAGCTCCCTGCACCAGCTCAGCCAAAGGATGAATTTGACTACTACTCTATGGTTGAGCAATCTGACTTGGCACCGACTATCGCTGCTTTGCTAGGTTTCCCTGTATCAAAGAACAACCTCGGAGCTTTCATTCCTGACTTCCTCCCCTTCTGGCACAAGACTAGTGACCAGGTCCAGATCCTCGTCCGCAACGCTCGACAAATTCTCAACATTGTTACGGCTGCATTTGGTGGCGAGCTCTTCGATTCAAAGAGCAACGTTGACCCATGTTCTCTGGAGAAGACTGAAATCAACGAGCTGGCTTGCCAATGGCGGAAGATTGACAGAGAGGCTCACGTTCTTGCAACCGGCGACAGTTTAGACCAGAAATGGCTTGACGAAACGTCTCAGTGGCTTCGACGGGCTCAAGATTTGATGAGTAGCATGGCTTCCAACTACGATATGCCAAAGTTGTATATTGGTCAAGCGATTGCTGCCATTGCTGCAATCGCAAGCGCAACGGTAGTCGTTAGTCTTGGGGCTCACCGCGATGGCCAAATTCTCCCTTTTAGTCTCCTGACCTTAGCTTACGGCGCGATGATGTACGCCAGTAGTTATGTCGAGGAGGAACAGCATTTCTGGTATTGGTGCTCAAGCATCTGGCTTTTACTCCAGGGCGTGCTACATGTCCGAAGGTACGTACATTGGAAACAAAACGCTGATGATTCTTTTGCATTACTAACTAGATAATAGAAAGAACAGTCTGGAAGAGGCTGCTTGGGTCATCGTCGCCCTCGCGGCGTTAAGAATTACCAGAGGCTGGAATCAAACCGGACAGAAGTTCGCGGGAAACCCTGACATTGTCAAAAGCTTCATCGTCACGCACCCGCAATTTCTTTGGGGCATCATCACTTTCGGATACATGATCTTGTCGTTCCGACTGCTCGCTCGTCTCAAAAGTCTCCCCTCCTTGGCGAGCACGAGTATCACTTCAGTTCTGCTCATGTCGGCTTATAGCTTCAAGCTTGACTTCACTAGTGAAGATGCTCCTGAGCTTGTTGTTGGCTTCGCCAGGAGCTTGAACGATCTATTCGTAGGCCAGTCGTTGCTTTGGAGAGCCAGAACCGCTTTCATACTCCTTGGTATCCTGTTTGGATATGGCATCTACCGATCGTTCACCGGTGGCCGGAACGGACAGATGCAATCAGGTAAGAACCCCTATTTACTGTATGGGTGGTTGTACAATAACTAACCTCACGATAGCATACCTCTTCCACCATCTTTATACTATTTTTGGCATGACCCAATCTCGTGCTACCAACATCCCTCTCTTCCTCCTCTCTGACATTCTCTTCCATGCACTCCAAGCCACGGACCTCTCTGTGACTGGAATCACCATAACAGCTATTCTCCTTCAGTACACCACTTTCTTTGCCTTTGGCGGCTCAAACGCCATCTCCTCAGTCGATCTTTCAAGTGCCTATAATGGCATCAGTGGCTTTAACTTCTTTGCTGTTGGCTTCCTCACTCTCGTCAGCAACTGGGCCGGGCCTATCTTTTGGACCTCGGCTGCTAATTTACTCTTACTTCGCAAGTATCACGAGGGCCAGCGCAATGCGTTCTTGCAGTATATTACCCTACAAACTGTGTTTGTCTCGGCATCAGTTGCATTGGTTATGGCAGCTTGCACTTCGCTAAGAACGCATCTTTTTATCTGGACTGTTTTCTCGCCCAAGTACCTTTACTGCATGGCCTGGAGTTTAGGTCAACACTTGCTGATCAATATCGGTTTTGGCGGTTTGCTCTTCTGGCTAGGGTCACGCAACTAAAGCATAATGATGTCTCCGTACACAAATATTCGAGATGGTTGTAAACAAGTGCTCATTAGTCCCAAGCTTCAAACGGGACTACAATTACAAACAATAGTAAATCAGATATATATCCTGTAACCTAAAGTCCCAACCCCGTTCTAAACCGCCAGGTATCCGCCTCATCTCATGATAATTCGTCCAAATCCCAGTCGTTACTTCATCAAATGCTTGTTTGCTCAGACGTCTGTCATCTCTACATCATCGCCATCCGACAAGAGATCATCTACAAGTGATTCTCTGTCTTCTTTGGGGACCACTGTGTTATCGCTGTCTTCCTCCTCCTCCTTGATACTTGGTTCTTCTACAACAGACTTCTCCTCTTCGGGGGATTGTTGGTCTGCAAGCACCGACGTGCTCCTACTGGCACGCCGGTAGGTTGGTTGTGATTGTTCATCAAGTGCATTGACAATTTTGCCCAGGCTGACATGAATCTTGTAAAGCTGGTTGCGGCTAGGGGCATCGGACAGCAGGCCTTCCTCGACAGCAATGCTGACCTCTTGGTAAGCCTCGCGAAGCTTCTCCTCGCTTGAGCCAGGTGAAACGTGAAGCTTTCCAAGAAGTCCAGCGATAAGCTTCTTTTCCTCTCCTATCAAAAATCAGTATACAGTATACAGTTTGCTTGTTTGAATGTGTGACTCACGTGTGATGTTGCCTTGCAGCTTCTCCAGGATATCCATAGCAAAGTCCAGATGAACATCGCCATTAACCACCTTCTTTTCGGTGTCCAATAGGTTTGTAGGGCTGTAGCACTTCCGAGGATCGGTCCAGTCTACCAAGCAAGCTCCAATAGCAGTCATACTAACCATATCTTCGTCGACATCGACATCGTCATCCTCTAAACTTTCACGGATATTGAACAGAGCGTGGATTGCGTCAAGAGCAATGGATCGCAGGAGATCCTGGTTCTCTGCTCTAGAGAAACAAAAGACGGGGAGAAAGTAGTTGAGAGCTTGTCGAACTGTCTGGTTGTGCGAGGAGGAAGGGTCAAAGTAGACAATCACAAGTGACTTGAGCAAGTCTTGACATGCTTCTTCCTCACTTACAATGCGACCGAGCAAAAGCTTTGAAGCAGCAACAGTCGCGGCTGCTTGAACCTCAGGTGCTTTAGAACCGCCCTTGACCGCCTTGACGTAAACCTTGAGTAGTCCAGGAGTAGATGATAGGAGCTGGGCACCATGCACATTGAGGATATCAGTAAGAATATGCAGAGCTGTGATCTGAAGCGCTGTGTGGCCCTTGCTGAAGAAATGCATGAATAAGCTCAGGTTCTCATCGGCAAGAGAACGGTCGAGGAGGGCACAGAGACCAAGACAAACCAGACCGCGCTCGCGCACGGGTGCTTCGTGGCTGCGAACTGCTGGTACAACGAGGTTATTAAGCATTGCGACTAAGTCAGTGTTGTCTTGGAGATTGCTGGAGACATGAGTAAGCATGCACTGCACGATATGCAGGCATTTCATGTTAACAACGATCTCCCTAACAGCCTTTTCTCGCGCTTCTTCCTCACTCAGCTCAGGGCTGCCGCCTCGCTTGCTTCCCTTAGTCGGCGTGCTAGGGCCGCTGACCTCTGATCTGGCCGAGTGGAAGCTGTCTTCAGCATCGTCTGGCGGGGGGTCATCGACAATAGTGTCATGAACGTCAGCTACAGACTCAAGAACGATGCTAATGAACTCTCGCTCGCCCGCAGCATCTGGAGAACAAATACCCTGAAGCGCTTCGACTGCGAGCTTTGTAACTTCATCGGGCAGATCGGGGATCGAGATGGTTTGTCGAAGTAAGGTAAACATCTTGCGTCGTCCAACCTCGTCAGAGTAGTCGAGGGTCAGTGCGATCTGTAGCAATTGCTCAACGATAAACTCTTGCTCCACTGTATCTTCTTCCTCATCATCCTCGTCTGCTTCTGCTACTCTCTTAACGGCAGTAACCAGAACGTGAAGATACCGTTCCAGGAAGAACGCGAGCTTAGTCACCTCGGGCAACTTTTCCTCGAGCAGGTTCAGATACTTGCCATCGCCCTCGACACGACAGAATTCGTTGAAGCTCCTTGCCATGAAGACCGATTCGGCAGATAGGGTTTCCCAAAAGTTATCGTCAAACTCAACCGTTTCACGGTAATCCGGGCGTCCCTCCCAGAAACCCTTCATTGCTTCCAGAGCAACGCCGTTCTCCACACCAGTGTTGACCACATCAATTCGTTCCAACAACTCACAGAGCCCATCGAAGTTGGGAGGTGCTGGTTCCGCAGCCGCGCCATCTTCTTGGGGCGGTGCACCAGCACAGTCCTCAATCCATCGCTCTCGGAATAGGCGGCTTGCGGCCTTTCTAACATTCTCATCTCTGTCGCGAATACCCCATCGCAGAAGCTTCTCTCGCATCTTAACGGACAAGTGACGGAAATCGCCTAGAGCAGGGAGCAGCCGTGAATAAACAGCCCTTCGAGTCGCTGCATCTTGGTCTCGTGCGCGCTCGAGCAGCACTGACAAAGTTTCTGGTAAGATAGGGAGGTTGACGAGAAGAGATCTTCGCACATCAGCATTCGGGTCGTGTTGAAGGACTTCCAGAAGCTTCGCGAGTAATCCGCTGTTATCATCATCGCTGTCATCTGAGTTGGTGCATCCCTCTGTCTGGTTTCCTGCAAGGCGGCCAAGACCCAGCACCGCCTGAGAGCGGACCATGGCCTCCTTGTCGCGAATCCTCTTAAGTAGTCCATGACGAAGTTTCTGGAATAGCTCGTCGTCTATCGCGTCGAGTGAGTTGATAATGTGCGAGATGAGCTGGGTTGATCTGAAGCGGACCACCTTGTCTTTGGCGGTCAGCATAGGGAGGATTGCCTCGAGCAGTTGTGCAGTCAGGCGAGTGCTTGGGGTCTCCGGCATGACACTCGCATCTTGGTCGATCTCTCCCAATAGCTCGTTGTCCTTTGCACTCGCATGTTGCAAGAACAAACCGGTAAATCGAATTGACTTTTCTCCAACGCTCTCCGATTTCTTGACTGGCATTATCTTACTAACGCAGCGTATAAACTCGCGATTGAATGCTTCTTCGTCAAATTCGTCGACTTGGGATTGGTCGGGATTCGTTGGTTCGTAAGCGCACGACTCTTGAATCTTTCGTAAATTCACAACGAGCTTTCGGTGTGTTGCTGTTGTTCTCTGTGCATCACGAAAGATAGCACAGACTTTGGTCCGTAACGCATTATCAGGGGTGTCTACTACTTCGGAGGCTGACGAGGCGCGGGAGGACCTCGTGGCCGAAGGTTTTGTTGAACGGGCGGTAGTTCGTGCAGGCATTTTGGTGTTGATGTTCTAGTCCATTGAATCGGAAAGGAAGCAGTGTTGATGGCTAAGGAGCCTAGGTTCGCATTGTTTGTTTACAAAATATTCCCTTTACAGCCTAGTGCTTGTTAGGGACTGAGGGGCTGATGTGGCGCTTGGTGGGAGAAACAGTAGACCCACTTCCTGAAAGAAAATCAGAGATCAGAGAGGCTTTAGGCTGGGTAGTAGGTACCTAGGTACTAAGACTTCGTACTGTAAGTTTTGTGTTCGTGCGATCTGGAAAGTTCTCAAACAAGACATACTAAAACAAATATTTTGATGCAGCTGGAAATTAGGACTGGTGCAAATTGATTCGATATACCTTGCTTCGAGTTCTATCATGTTTTGGAATAAATTGTGTAAGTCATAAAGGCAGCAGCCATGCTGGGTTAGCAGATTACCCGGCAGGAGCTAATCGATAAGCGCTCTTCCTTATCTAATTTTTTTTTTCTTTGGTCGCAAAGTACAGTAGCCGTTTAACATTGAGCATCTCAGTTTCTTTGCACATTTACTTGCACGACAAAATGGGTGCATCAAATAACGACCGGAAGCGTCCTCACACCGAAGCTGAGGATATCGACCCTGCTTCCTTCGAAGACCGCGACAATGGCGCAGTAAAATCTACAAAGAGAGCTCGAGTCGAGGAACGTCGATCGCTCTTTGTTCGCTCGCTCCCCCCCGGTGCCACGAGCGAAAGCCTTACCGATTTCTTCTCTGAGCATTACCCTGTCAAACATGCCACTGTGGTTGTTGACCAGAAGACTAAGGAATCAAGAGGTTATGGTTTCGTAACTTTCGCCGATGCTGAAGATGCGGTGGAGGCAAAGAAGGCTTTGAACAACCAAGAGTGGAATGGTCGTCGCATCCGTCTCGATGTTGCCGAGCCAAGACAGAGGAACAACACGACCGGCGAGTTGCCTGCTCACAAGATTCGCAAGGAGGAGATTCAAAGGCCAAACAAGTTGATTGTGCGCAACCTGCCTTGGAGTATCAAGAAATCAGAGCAGTTGGAGCACCTATTCCGAAGCTTCGGAAAGGTCAAATTTGCCGATCTGCCTCAAAACAAGGGCAAGCTCAAGGGATTCGGATTCGTCACTCTCAGAGGAAGGCCAAACGCAGAACGCGCACTGGAGGCCATCAATGGCAAGGAGATTGACGGCAGAACACTGGCAGTTGACTGGGCTGTCGACAAGGACACCTGGGAGAAACAACAGCCAGAGGAGGAGAGCAAGAAGCAGAAAAAGGGAAGCAAGAAGCAAGAAGATGTGGAGGAGGAGGAGGACGATGATCCGACATCATCAGAAGGGAGTGACGATGAGGATGATGAGCAAGAGGGCGGTGCTGAGGTCAACCGAGATGACCAACTGGACGCCGATCTGAAAAACTTTTTCAAGAACCACATGGAGAATCTTGAAGATGAGGAAGATGAGGAAGATGAAGACGAGGACGAAGACGATGACGAGGAGCTTGAAAAGGAGGTTGAGGCTCTAGCGCCCAAGAAGACCACGACAGACAACACTTCAACTGTTTTTGTGCGCAACCTACCATTCACGACCACAGATGAACAGCTCAAGGACTTTTTTGGCCATTTCGGCAAGGTTCGATATGCCAGAGTGGTCATGGACAAAGTCACTGAGAAGCCAGCTGGCACCGGCTTTGTCTGCTTTTTCGACGTCGACGATGCCAAAAGCTGCATCAAAGGCGCCCCGCGCCCTCAAGCACCTGCTACCGCCGCCAACAAGAACTCCATCCTTCAAGACGAGAGTGCTGATCCTGATGGAAAGTACACTCTTGACGGCCGACTTCTTTCGGTTGCGCAAGCAGTCAACAAGCAGGAAGCCACCAATCTCGCAGATAGCTCCCTCGCCAAGCGCAACGAAAAGGATAAGCGTAAGCTTTTCCTACTGAACGAGGGTGCTATTGACAAAAGTTCGCCCCTCTTCAATCTTCTTACAGAACCAGAGATTCGAATGCGACAGGCCAGTTCTGCTCAACGTAAGAAGCTCGTCCAAGGCAACCCTAGTCTACACTTGAGTTTGACCCGACTGGCTCTCCGCAACATCCCTCGCAACATGGACTCGAAGGATCTCAAGGAGCTAGCGCGAAAGGCTGTCGTTGAATTCGCCAAGGATGTCAGGGCCGGACGCCGACAACCACTCTCAAAGGAAGAGAACGCTCGAGACGGAAAGGACGCTAAGGAAAAAGAGCATGAGCGTAAGGCTAAGGGTAAAGGTATCATTCGGCAAGCAAAGATCGTTTTCGAGAGCGGACAAGGAACAAAGATGCAGGAAAAGGATGGCGGCAAGAGTCGCGGCTACGGTTTTATCGAATACACTTCTCATCATTGGGCGTTGATGGGACTTCGGTATCTCAACGGTCTCCAGCTTCAGAACGAGATCGGCAAGAAGCAGCGATTAGTCGTTGAATTTGCCATTGAGAACGCCCAGGTTGTTCAGCGACGACGTGCCAACGAGGAGAGGTCTCGGCAACTGAACCCAGAGCATAACAAGGCTGCTAAGTCTGAGGCTCAGTCGAAGACCAATGCCCAATACACAAAGGACAACAAGAAACGGGGACACAAGGACAACAAGGACAACAAGGGCGGAAAGGACCGAAGGCCTGGAAAGCCTGGAAGGGATGCGGGTGGCAAGCAGCCAGAAGAAGAGGGTGGTCGAAAGCCTGAGACAGACGCTGAGATGAAGCACAGGTTGATCGCCCGGACAAGAGTTATGCGCAAGAAGAAGGCTTTGAGCCGAGGAAAGAAATAAGTGCTAGCATTTTGATACCTATCTAAAAGTGTTTACCGTAAACATTCCACTATTCGGGATGTGTCACCAAAGATATCGCGGGCTGTTTCTGTTCACGGGAAATTCTTTTTGTTTGAGACTTGGCTAAGCGTTACCTGTTTCGTACTTAATATTACATGCTACAAAATATACATCATTGAGGGGAAACCGAGTATTTGAATGAACTATTCGCGTCATATCTTAACCTTTTTTTTTTTTTTTTTT